>NW_015515305.1:4885-5412 GCF_001515645.1 Sinocyclocheilus grahami | reverse complement strand
TCAAGCTTTTACCTCTGGATTTCTTTCTTTCGGTGAAGTACAGAAGGGGTACGGTATGTTTTCGTTATGGCTTTTAATAGTTTAAATGGGTAGGGCGAGGCATTGTTACCTATATGAAGAGAAAAAAATCTGTGATTGTGTTGCCAATTAGGTTGAATATGTTTATTTCAAAGAGAAAAAAAAAGCTAGTAAAAATGAGACGCTAGTAAAACACTCATACTGACAAGTCAGGGATGAGAAAAGATCATGAAACCAGTCTTAAACTTTTTATAATGACCACAATGGACAAATAAAAATTTTGTCTTGATGTTCACATTGACCCTGTATGTGAATGCAGCTTATTCCAGAGTTTTTACAGAAAGCAGCTTTGTGAAAAATCATATAGACATGAACACCGTTTTACTTGCACCGTTTAAGCGATTAACAGAAAGTGGTTTTACATGTGGGTTTCTGTCAGAGTGCAGCCGTTTATAAGGCCTGTTCACACCAACACAAACGTTAAGCACAAAAATTCAGTCCGGTTTTTT
>NW_015515305.1:2085-4767 GCF_001515645.1 Sinocyclocheilus grahami | reverse complement strand
ATGCTAGCCTATACAGACATATTTATTAAATAAGCAGTGCAGGACCAATAAGTGCAAACTAGGGATGCACCGATACTGGTATGGCCATCAGGCCTGATACTGCGCTCCTGTACTTATCATGAAAATACCAAAAACCGATTCCACACAGCGTGTGAACAATGCTGAGTCCAGACAAAGAAACACAGACAACAGAACAAACAGAGCTGAATGGAGTCATTAGAGATTAAGGATGTCTATGAAGTACATGTATGTAATTAATATGTAAATATTCAGTATTCACACCTGTTTAGCTGATGTGCACAAGCTGATAATCAAAGCACGCTGAGTGGATTGAGCACGTAGCGGCACAGATGCGTAAGCTTGTCGAGCAAATATTACTGTATTGCTTCAAATATTAAATTAAAGTATTGTATCGGACTCGTTCTGGAAAAATTTACAAATATTACAAACTCGATAGCCTATTATAAACAGAATTCCTCTATTAAAATTTGCCAGGATAAGTCTGCATGTCAAAATATTGTTCTTTTCCATGGCCACAGCTTATGCGTCCAGGTTTGAACACACTTCTCATGTATGAAAAGTAGTCTACCTGTACACATGACGGGAAGCAGAATCGTAAGAAAAGGGAAGTCTGTTCATTTGTTAGGGTATTGATATAGAAACTGTTGTTGTCAAGTAAGGTTCATTCATAACATTTCCTCTTTAATCCGATATAATTTTTTTTACAGGTATTATTCCTCATAGTATAACAGGCATTAAACAGAATTGTTATGTGCCAGTTTGACATAGGACTAGAGCCTATGCAAAACTTTCCCGTTTTCTTATACTATAGTCAAAATACTCCCTCACCTTGCACATGCAAGTGCTGAGGTCGAATTAAATTAATTTTAAAATGTAACATTTAAATGGAACCTTTGTAATAATATAAAGTAAAACAAATTGCAGATTGATTAAATAAATGCAGTAAATAAACAAATGGCTAGTATTCCCAAGTCAAATAGCAGCAGCAGTATCATTTAGTCAACTAGTCCTGCACATCCCTAGTTCACACCAATGGTAATAACATGCTGAGAAGCTTGAGGTGGGCGGTATGACCAAAGTCTTATATCACGATACGAGTAATTTATATCACGATAACCATATACATCACCATATAGATATTTTTGATATTTATAGAAGTTTTTGATACCGTAGAATTTTCATAGTTCTTGTCACCACTGTCAATATCACAGAAAAACTAATACAATCCTAAAAAGAAAAAAGAAAACCCAATCTCACTGAAGGTAACTAATTACAAACAGCAGGACAAAAAACTACAATCAATAAATGCTACATAAATTAAACAAATTATTCAAAAACACTGCATAGTTTTCGCTGTGTAAATTAAATGTCTTATTCTTGAAAAGTGATTTAGTCAAGAGCAGTGAGAGATTTTTTTCTCACTGTTGTTTGATTAACATGAATGACAGACAGGAGGAATATTAGACTGTTTTCACTTTAAGACCGAACATCCGCATCCAATATACTGCTACATGTGTGTTTTATTTCTCAGCTGTTTACTTTCACTTAAGACCTACATGACTGTGTTTACGAGAATGCTTGCAAAGACGGGTATTTTCATACGCGCAAGTATTTTATTTAACCGTTCAAAGCCAATAAAACAACAAAAATACTCAAGCGCTCTATGAGTGGATTCAGAAGCAGTCTCACAGACAGCGTGCATATTGCAATATTGTTTGCATTTTAAATGGCTTAAAATCACTTGTTTTTAAACCGCAATGCTTAAAAATGTATGCAAATGATCAATTTTCGTGACCACGGCGCACCGCAACTTGATGTGAGTGCATAACCGTGATAAAGCCGGTATATCGCCCACCCCTAATCACCTTTTTGCAGAAAAATAATCATGTCAGACTAAACAGATTAGCCAACAAGTCATTCAAATTCAAATGTTTAACGCGTCAAGCAAGCGTGGATGTGTGTGGGAGAACCACCAAATTGCATGTATACAGAGGTTAAGAGGAAAAAAAAAAAACCCTGATGTTGCTTGGTTTTAGATCAGCATCAGTGTTCTTATGAATACTTAGCGTATCATTCCTGTTTTGTAGTTGGAAGTAAATTCGATATAGTTAAGCGTGGTATTCACTAATTGCGATGTGATCAGCTGCTCTCGGCTGTTGCGCGAAGCGTTTGTGTAGCCGTGCGACGTGTTGCACTGTGCTGCGGTAATGGTGATCTTTAGCACAGGCACTGTTGCTAAGCGACAGCTTCACGGGTTGGCAAGGACACAGGCGGTGAGAGAGACATGCTTGCATCCCTTCATTAGTGTTGTAAATGTGTCCAGTGGTTACGGCGCTCTAACTATAGCGCTGTCTGATGTCAGCTGTGTTTGTGCATGTACTCACACACCGCAGTGATGTGGGCTGAACAAGCCGTATAATGAGGCTGACTCTGTGTCCACCACACTCAAGACAGGTTTGTAATGGGGCGATCACATCGGGTGTGTTCTGGGCCAATAGATCACGCAAAACCAAAATACAGAGCTGTGGGTGCTGTTTCATTGATGGCAGTGCTGCTCAAAGCAGAGCGTTTGTCCAGCAATTCAACAGAATGTGTTGTTAATATGTTTTGATGACAGTTCAGCAGTTGAAATAATCTCCAGGAGGATGCATATCTAAATGT
>NW_015515305.1:0-470 GCF_001515645.1 Sinocyclocheilus grahami | reverse complement strand
ATCGCAGCACCGGCGGGTTGTAGTGAATGACGTGATTGACATTTGTTGGCTTTGGCTAGTCTCTAAGATAACGCCTAAGTGCCTGTATTGAATATGATCACGCATCGCTCCAGTAGAGTTATTGTAAGCCAATTTGACATTACATAGTTTACACAAACCTTTTCCGTTTCCTTCTAATTCAAAATAATCCCACACCTTCTCGTCTTTCACGTGGTCATTTTTGAACTCGCCGCAACTGACACAAAGAAAACGCATGTGAGGTAAAAATGTAGTTTCCGCCCAGATACACTTTTAAAAATAATGTATTATTTTTCAAACGTTTTATTTTAACTTATTTAAAATGTTTTAAATGCAATGTTAAAATGACAGTAATTTTAATGATAAAATCATGTTTTTGTTGTTTTGATTTTTTATTTCTGTCGTGCAATCAACTATTGTTTTCAGTGTCGACTAGTAGGAGCTGTACCGTT
>NW_015515304.1:1679-5413 GCF_001515645.1 Sinocyclocheilus grahami | reverse complement strand
CCACTCATGTCTGGATCAAAATGAACTTGAAATGATGATGAAGATATGTGAGACATTTTTTAGTAAACACTTAGTTAAATTAAATTGGCACCTCCATGTAATCTTCATGGCACCTGCAGTGTTTACTGAGGATTTGGTTTGGAAAGAAGGCAACTATTAATAATAACAAACTGCACAAAATATGCATTTTATGCATCTGAAACTCAAAAAAAAAATTTATAAAATTTACTTTGATATAATTTAGTGTAACATTCTCTGTTCATGTTAATATAGTATGTTAATATAAACAAGCAAAATATTATAGTATTATTTTCTTATTGATAGTGTATGGTAAATATTTTCCCATATGCTTTTAACCCAGAAACCAAACCGAAAATTTGGCCTCCTCATTTCTGTAGTGCATTACATTACAAATGCTTTGGCAATGTAAAGCTTCATTTTGAATCTGAATCAGACAGACAAAGCGACACAGGATGAGTGAGCCAGAGAGGCAAAAGGGAATGAAAAAAGACAATCTATAGAGACCAAAGAGAGAAAAATGAGAGTGAGAGAGATTTCAGTGGCAGAGTAGGAGTGCTAGCTGGATGCAGTGATGTGTTACAGGAACATGATTAGAAGCAGGAACAGCCCACCTGCCCTCACCACTGTTGTCATGGAGATGGAGGTTCTAGGATGCTGGCACGGATCTCGATGTATTCTTTATGTTGTTGCTTGCCATGAAGCATTTGGGACTGGTGCTGGTGTTCTGTCAAGGACAGTTAGGTCACTGGCACTGAGCCTCTCCGACTAGAAAGACAAGAAATTAGAATATGCTAAGCGATTGCACCCAAGTGGTCTTTTTCAGAAGACCCTCTCTTCCCAGAAGACTGAGAAGGCTACAAGTCAGAAATCAGTGAATTGGATAAATGAACCTTTTTCTTCAGTTAAATGGAATATTTGAAGTTCAATTCATGCCACAGAAAATAATCTCTGTTTAAAAAAACAAACAAACACTTTGACAGAAATTAACTTATAATGGAGTTCTAGAAGATGTGCAGTTTTTTTTACGTTATTTACTTTCGTAATCGCTTTTATTTCATTTTACTATATTCACAAGAATTTAAGCAAATGTCTGCTATAGCTTTAGAGAGTGTAGCAAGGATGAAGGGGCACATTTGTTTCATTTGAATGAAGTTTGTGATAAATTATTACAGGTACATTCTTCTCAGTTGTGTCTATGAAGTATTGTCGGTTTCTGCTGTGCAGAGTTTGAATGTGAGATTCTCTATGGTCATTTATTTTTTATTTCTTGTCTCTTTTTCTGGTTTAATCTGCTGTCAGCTGGACCGGGTCATCTTCTGTGTGTTTCTGAAGTCTGACAAAGAGCTCTATGAAACAATGTTGCCTGCATACTTCCCACGAGGTCTGTCATCACACACACGCACACACAAACACATACACACGCTTGTTGGGTTTTCATGTTTTATTGGGACTTTCCATAGACTTTTATACTGTATAGACTGTATACTCTATCCCCTAAAACTAACCCTCACAGAAAACTTTCAGCATTTTTACTTTTCAAACAAACAAACAAAAGGCACATAATTTAGTATGATTTAAAAGCTGTTTTCCTCATGGGGACCAAAAATTGTCCCCACAAGATCAAAAATCTTATGTTTTACTATCCTTTTACTATCCAACGTAGGGTTTACCTAGACCACAAATCCCTCTCTCACACACACACCCTTATACTTTAAATGAAGTCTTCCAAACATTATTCATTACCTTTTGTGTTTTAACACTGATTTGATTTCCTTACGAGATAGCAGACATTTATACTTGTTTAAAATTCATAACCACCCTTAATCATTTATGCTTTCTAAACAAACTGTACTCAGTAGTTGTGCACTTTATCAATACGTACATTTCAAAAATCTAAATAATTTAAGTATTTTTCTCCTCAAAGTCTTCCATCTATCCCTCCTGCAGTGAGAGGACAAGTAATTGGTAGTCCTAACTGTGGTGTCAATGTATTAGTGTTCGTTTTTTCTGTGTTCTGGGACACAGGGTACAAACTAGTGCAATGAGCTGTACGTCTGTCGCTTGCACTGATAACAAACCAACACTGACTACATTAGTGTTTTTAATGGAAGCAGTGTTTACCTTGCTAAAATAAATAAATTAAAAACCAGCAGACTGACTAATTTGGTATTTCATATCACTAAAATTAAACACCCCCAACCATATTGACTGGTGCTATTATTTGCACCTTTTTTAAAATGTAACATGAACTGTTGCATGAACGATCCTTGCTCTAATAATCACAGTTATGACATGATGTTATTGAGATCTCACACAGAAGCCGAACTCCAAACATTAGTGTTCATGCAAATGTCTGTTACTGTATGTGTGTTTGCTGTGCTCTATTAGACCTGTTTTTTCACCTCCAGGTTCACCGCCAAAGAGCAAATTATGAGAGGATGGCATAGTTGCTGTGGAAACGCCACACAATCTGCTTTTCCGTCACATCACTGTCTCGCTTTTACCTGATGCAGCCCCTACAAACAACATCAACAACAGCTGCCTGACACCACCTGATTTATTCATATCACCAAACCAGTGCTCCATTAAATTCAATGATTGCTATTAGCTTCCCGTTGGAAGTCATATTGCTATTGGATTTGTGTTAATATTAATAACAATGTGGGCTTACAAGTGGTAGTTCACCCAAAAATTACACATAGATAGCATTTTTTTCTGCTTTTCTTCTTTTTATTTTATTATTATTTGTTTTGTCTGTACAGTGGAAGTGAGTGGGGTCCATCTCTGTTTGAACCCCAACATTCTTCAAAATATATTCGACAGAAGAATGAATGTGACATTTTTTAGGTGAAACAGAAAAATTATTGCTTCAAATATAATATTTTTTCCCCAGTTGATTGCAGAAATAATATCATAGATGTGCATGACCATTTATGTCTCAAATTCTGTGTCTTTCAAATCTATTTATGGCTTGCTCTTATTATTACTCCTTCCAGGAAAAAATTTCTGCAGTTATATGATTTGCACTGCATTAGCATTGAAATTATAAAAGATATCATATGTGAATATTGTTTATAGAGTTGAATAAAAAATTGAATTAATGCAATCAAAGGAAGAAAAGGAGTATGTCAATGGTTATAACACTTAACTTATAATGAAAGTGCACTATTTGTACTTCTTCAATGTACTTTCTGTCTTCCAGTATGATAAAAGACCCTCATTAAAGTCAACTCCTCTCTCTGAACTAATGGCTGGGGCTGCTCTTAATGCAACTTTAATTAATTACAACGTAAGCCTTCAAGTTTATTGTATTATGTCAGCTATTCGATTTAGAACAGATGAAATATTTTGAAGTATTGATGCAAATTGATTTTGTCAAATTCCTCGAGAAGAACTCGTAATTGTTTTACGACAATTTTGTTCCCCACTCGTATTGTACGATTCGTGCATCTTTCATAGGGCTTTCCAAAAAAAGAGGAGTCTTCTTTCATCTCAACATGCTGCTATATCTGTGAAAGAAATGAGAGTGTGAGGGAGGCAGATGAAAAAGAGAGAGAGGGAGAGATGTGTTTAATAAACTCATCTGAAGCAATTTTCATTTTTTAATAAGCGACAGGCAGCTCAGATACTGTCATCAGGCAAGCTTCTCCAAATAATGAGACTGGAGGAGAAAAAAGGGAGCGCAAGAGAGTGAGGGAGGAAGAGCTCAGCAG
>NW_015515304.1:0-787 GCF_001515645.1 Sinocyclocheilus grahami | reverse complement strand
TATACTTAGTTCAGCAACTTTGGTCCTGACAGTTCCCTGCTAAGTCAAATAACGAAGTTCTACTTAAATGAGCTATGACGCAATTTATAGGTCAAACTGGAAGGCTAATTCACCATGAGTTAACTCTGGAATTTCTTAAGGGTTTTTAAGAATCCCGGGTTTTGATTTATGAGTACAGTAAGGTCTGTGTTTAGCATTACTTGAAGAGATTTTTACATTTTGTTCTACAATATAAATTATACACAGTCATATAACTCTTGCAGTAAGCTGCTAGATAAGGATTAGAAAATGACTCATAAAGGTTTATTTTCTTCCAATATTTAGGACTACATACTGTGACAAACTCTACCACAAATGATGCACATACTGTTTTGGGAGACGAGCTCCATCAAAATAAAAAAAGAATTAAGAGCATTTTTAAGAGAGTGAACTCCTGGGTTATCAGGAAACTCTTTGTGTCAGGTGTTTACATATAAAAATATTTTTCTACACGTTTTTTTTTACATTTTTAAATTGCAAATTGTTGCTACATTCAGACTACATTTTTTAGCTATTTATTTATTTATTTTTTAGAAGAAAAAAAACGTATGGTGGGTGTTTTTATTTATGCTCCTCATGAGACTTAAGGTTATTGTTCAATCATGTGTTTACTTATGTTCTCTATCAATGGCATTATATGTGTTAGATACTTGTAATACGTCAGCTAGTATAATATAATTGCCCCACCAAAAGCAAAAAATGTAGATGAAATGCTCTAGAACAGTTCTAGAATAGTTCTAGTGTAAGA
>NW_015515303.1:4324-5413 GCF_001515645.1 Sinocyclocheilus grahami | reverse complement strand
CTTAGCAATTAGTGTGAATTGATTAGTTTATCTAGGCTTTTGAAGAATATTTTCTTTTAGTTTTGATATTTTGAGAGGTTGTGCTTTAAATCTCCCACGTCAACAGTCCAGTTGAATTTTTTAAAGCTAGTTTGACAAAAGGAAAAAGAAAACGAATTGTTTTCAATGATGCCAATTATTTTTTTTAAATGTTTGTAGTATGCAGTATTTTCTATCACACTTAACTAACACTTTTAACATTTTTTTTTCTTTTTAATTTATTTAAAGACATTTAAATCTGTTTTTGTTTTGAAAGTCAGTTATTGACATTTCTTTAACGATTTTTCTTTTTGCAGTGGCACTGCTGTTCTCCATAATAAATTACCAAAATTCCCATCCCTATTATTTTTTATTTAATACTACATAATACTGTTTCACATTCTTAAATAGTAAGACCATTTTTGTTTCTCTTTGGGTTGATTTTGACCGAACACCAAAGCCTTTAAATGACCAAACAGGTCTTTGCTGCAGTATTTTGTTTGATGGTTTCTGCCTTTACTGTTAAATTCAGCCTCACTGTTAAGTTTTCATTGCTTTTTCTCTCTTTTTTGCTTTGTTCTGTGTTAATATTTGGAAAGTGTGACTCAAAGTTGTGTTAAAGCTGTGAGTAAAGTTTTAAGAGTAGATTTATTGGACTGGAAGTATTGGCCCTTCGGTCAGAGATGGGGGGTTGGGTGCTTCTTTAGGCTGACTAATTGGGCAGCAGCATGGCCATTGGAAACGGAGGAGCGGGATGCAGGGTTTTTGTCATGGGCCTGGTGATGAAACCGAGGCTAACATGGCTGGGACATCCTGAAAGCTTCCCAGAGGGCACATCATTGCCGCCCCATCTCCTCGTCACAAAATCTGGGTGGTGCAGAACCTGCAGGTTTGCAGCGATTACTCATGCTGAATAAGTTTGTATGCTGAAACCACGGTTGCATAATTCCTTTTAGAACAAGAACAAGGCTTTAAGAAAGTACACCAATCACATCAGCTGCACATAGAAGGGCTGGGGCACGTATACATTTTGTAACCCGTTTCATAACTTCTTATACAAAAGGAATCAAC
>NW_015515303.1:2528-2736 GCF_001515645.1 Sinocyclocheilus grahami | reverse complement strand
TAATATAAATTATTATTATTATTAAATGTATCCAAAGTTGTTTTGGAGTCTTTTATTGCGCAGTACTGTAATGATGTTGTTGGCCACTGTTGCAATATTACGAGTAGATCATTGGCCATTTTTGCCATCCATCATAAGTACAGTCATGTGTCTCGGCTTGCACTTTACTTAGCCAAACATTTATTTCTTAGTTCTCATTTATTAATCT
>NW_015515303.1:0-742 GCF_001515645.1 Sinocyclocheilus grahami | reverse complement strand
TTGTTAAAGTTGAATAGATTATTCAATTTCTGTGGTATTTCTGTACCTGAGCATTACTGTTATACCTACCTGAAAAACGTAAAGCACATTAATTTCAGTTTTCTTGTTATTGTATTTATTTGTGCCATTGCTTGTCATTTATTTGTTCTTCTTTTATTACTGACTGTCTTTTTTTAGTTAAAATCATTTTTAAATTTGACTTTAAAATCAAAGTTCAAAGTATCTTCCTCATAATATAAATGAATCCTCATAATATAAATGAATCAACAGCATTACAAATTGTAAAACATAATTACTCTGCATGACAAAACATTTTTAGATTATATGATTGTTGTTTAAAAATGTCAAAAAAATACCCCAACTCCCCCTCAAATAAAAAAATCCCCCCAGAAGAGTCACCAAAAGGGAGAATCCCCCCCCCCCCATTTAATCTAATGTTGTGTTTTGCGTCATTGTTTTGGCAAAGTATCTTTTAAAACTAACTAAAATCGAAAGCACAACACAGCTGACTGCCTTTATCAAATTGCAAAAGGTGTCATTTTAATTTAATAAATATGTACTCTATAGAGTTTTCTCATTCAATCAGCTCATGTTTTTGGCATATCAGTTCACAGCAAACTCCATCTCTGCATGTGTTGAGTTTAACATGTACATTATATTCACATCTGCATAATTTCCAACATTTATTGTGGACAGATGTTACAAGCTCTTGGTGCATAAAGAAGACCTGTAAAGTTGCAAA
>NW_015515302.1:5199-5414 GCF_001515645.1 Sinocyclocheilus grahami | reverse complement strand
AACACATACCACACCTATCCTAGCTTCTGTGTCAGTGTACAAGGGTTTTTTTTTCTTCCCTTTCACGGTAAGATTACTATATGTATGTATGCCTAAGCTGAGTATGCCATTTTTAACAACAGTTTGGTTGTCGTCAATTTACACGATCGCAAATCGGTTCAGGAAGTTCAGGAGTACCTTGTTCATGAAATTCTGGAATACGGAGGGGCCGTTGA
>NW_015515302.1:1141-3921 GCF_001515645.1 Sinocyclocheilus grahami | reverse complement strand
CATCACAGGAATAAATGACATTTTAAAATATATTAAAATAAAAAACAGTTACTATTTCACAATATTTCTTGGTGTGAATAAGAGACCTCTTTCAAAAACATGTAAAAATCTTACAGACAGTATATAATGAACAGTTCAACAAAGTTGAAGTTTTTAAAGTTAGAGCACATTTTCACATTTCACATTGTTGTAGAATAAACTCGATAGTGTTGATGTTGATACATTTGCTTGGGGCTTGCAAAGACAATTTAAGTTGTTCAAGACGAACTTGAAACAATCATGTCATATCTATAATTTCAGTTGTGTAATAAACAGTGCTTGAACTTACAGACCATGTCTGTGGTTAATCACACTGAATCACATTTTATTACAATAAACGTTTCTGTCCTATATGTCTTCCAGAGGTGACGGAGGAAGAGGAGCAGCTGAAAGCCCGTTGTGAGGAGGTGGAGGAGCATCTGCAGGAGCAGCAGCAGATCCAGAGTGATCTGCGATGGGAGCTGAGTCAGAAGTCCGTCCTAGTGGGTGCTCTCCGCGCCAGTCTGAAGGAAAAGGAGCGCCATTTCCTGGAGGAATTAAAACACCGCAGCCACAGGACCACTGTGCTCAACACCGAGCTGCAGAAGCAGACAGAGGCGGCTGCGTACCTGTCCTTCCAGCTGCATTCAGCCAAGCAGAAACTCCATCAGCAGAGGCAGCAGCAGCAGCACAGGAGGCCTGCCCCGTCTGGTGTGGACAAGCCTCCCGTCCACCCTTCGCCTCAGGCCAGTGCCAGCAGCCCGACCACCATCAAACCCAAACGACGGAGCTCGAGCCGGTCTTCCTCGCACCTCCACACCGAACGTGCCAGGGAGTGTGTGCCGCGCGAGAGGGTGACGGGCCCCGAGGAGCCTATGGCCATGCCTGACCCCGCCCTCTTCTTCTACCCCTACAGACACAGATCCCGAATCCGCCCACCACACAGACATGCCCTGCAGGAGGCGGAGGGGGAGGAGTCAGAGGAGCTCGATCAGGGAGCTTCTGTAAGCAGACTGGCAACAACAGTAGCTAAAGCCACTGCGACCACTGTGTCCACCACAGAGAACAACGTTGAATGAGCGTTTCTTTTACAGTTCAACCTGCTTGTTTTTATGATATTTCAACCTTAATTGCACCTTGAGCCCCTTGGGAGAACCAGTGACAGAAATGTTTATATTTGCAATACAGTTTGCTTTTTTTACAGTTTGCTCATGCAGTGATTATTAAACTGAGGAGAGATTTTTGCTTACGTTCTTGTTGAACCAAAATCGACTCGTGTTTATGTTGCTGTATAGCATTTTTGTAATCAAAAATGACCCTGAGGGCCTCAATACATGAACATGAAGTGCTTCATAAGGCCTGTTTTATGCGTCCTGTAGTTTGTTCTATGGCTTTATTAACAGGTTACAGCATTCACACTGACATTTGTGCCAAATGAAGGTGTAAATGCAATTTAGTTTAGATCCGGATTCGAAACATGTTCATGCCAGATCACACAGCACAAAACACATTTAAAATGCAAGATATATTTATTGACACAATATTTAGCAGTATAGGCATTTATAAAACAGCATAATAATGTTTTTTGTATAAAAGATGTCTGGCATTGTTTATGTTCAGTACATCTAAATCAGAACAGCTACAATTCAAAGGTGTTTTGGTTTCATACAAATTACCATTTGGATGTAAATGCAGTCACATCTTCATTTAAAGTAATAATACTCAATTGCACACTACCAATAACCATTTCAAATGTTTTAGGCTTTATTAAAAGAAAAATGCAATGTAGTAACCCAGAAATCACTTTTCTAGCTGCCGAAGTGCTGTCAGTGTGAAATCACGACACTGCTGTTTACTTGCTGCAGACTCAGGATGTGCATAACAGGCTGAAGTCAGTGTCCTTGTGAGCTTGCTACTGCTTGAACTTGAGTCTTTGTTCAGCTGTTGTTGTTTTTAATTTGTGTGCCCTTTTTGTGAAATAGCTCATCTCAGATATTTCTGAATGATCAGGTTGTCTGTCTGGTGTCACCACAAGTGCACTCTTTCAGCCCTCCAGATGCAATGGAGATTTTATCACCTAAATACTCGTTTAATCAGATAGAGAAATCCTATGTGAATGAGATCTATACAGCCTGAACCAGCTTTATCTGCTGTATAGTGTGTTTATGTGTGGGCTTGTTGATTAGAAGAGAGTGGGCTCAAGGGTCAACGCGCCATTGTTCTGCCATCATTAAATGAGCCAGTGATGCCCAAAGGACTGATTAGTTTTAAGCTGCTTATGCTGTAATGTTTTAGTCTGATGTTGCAGATAACATGTTTGCATATGTGCCATTAGAATCAGAATGCTGTTTGTTTTATAATTCTATGTGGCCAGGTATGTGTGCATATACCAGGAGCTATGGTGATTTGATGACTAATAGCAATGTGATACATATCGCAAACATATTAAGTGTTTGTATCGCTAAAAGCTTGTAAATTCATAATATGCAAGATTAGAAGTGGTGTGGTACAAATCAAGGCTTAACTCCTGGTCTTTGATGTGTAACTAAGAGAGGGTTAGTTCATGGAAATGGATTGGATGGGAGTGAAAGGCAACATTACCTTTCTTGACAACTAACAGACAAGTTTAAAGGATAGTTCTCTCAAAAATGAAAATGTGCTGATATTGTTCTCAAACTCAGGCCATCCAAGATGTAGATGAGTTTGTTTCTTCATCCGAACGGATTTGGAGAAATTTAGCATTACATCACTTGCTCACCAAT
>NW_015515302.1:0-243 GCF_001515645.1 Sinocyclocheilus grahami | reverse complement strand
GAATAACCTGTCTTCCCTTAAACTGGTAGAGGTTTTAAAACCACTATTCGGTTGTCTTGTTTTTAAAGGAGAGGGATGAGACTAAATTTCATGGGAAGCTACAGTAATGTTAACACACTGTATGTGCATGTTTGGACAATACCAGACATCAGTGTCCTGTTTCACAAACATTTGGAAAGTCTTGAAATGTACACAGTAATTCAAATCTCTGACAACCCACAGAAAATTGTGCAACAATAATGT
>NW_015515301.1:4987-5414 GCF_001515645.1 Sinocyclocheilus grahami | reverse complement strand
CATGTATGAATTTTGCAAGGTAAACAATAACAAATGCTCTTTGAAAATCGTCAGATGAGATTTGATTATTAGAACATTTTTGATGTTTAAATATGAATGCATAAACCTTTTGCATTATGAAAACCTGGCTAATAGTTAGAGCATGTTTTCCAGCATGCTACAAGGAAACGGCATTGAATTCTTGGATGCAAACATGTAGTGTTGTATTCGTGCCTCGTAGAGTTAAGTTATCTAAGAACACAATTTCTATACAAACCTGTTTACACTTGAGGAATGTTTTTCTTAGTGAGGATAAATCCTGGTGTCCAGTCTACGAGTCAGTCACCAATATTTGCAGAAGGAAATGAGGTAAGAGAGCATAACTTTTACCTTCACATTATCCATGGTAAATTATCCCTTGAACAATATCACACTACTCTTATGAAAT
>NW_015515301.1:0-552 GCF_001515645.1 Sinocyclocheilus grahami | reverse complement strand
TGTGCAGTTCTGTTTATTAACCGCTAGAGCGCCACAAGTTACATATAGTGCTGCTTTAAATGAAGTACTAGATACCATAAAAGACACAACCCAAGTAATAATCAAAATAATACACACCACTGTGGTGAGAACCAGTTTTACCTATTCATGCAAAGAGCGTATTCATCCAGGTGCCAGCAGCTTGAACACAGCCACCGTGTTAAGAATGTACTAATCTGATCAAGAGATGGATGCATGCTATACCTTACAACGAAGAGAGACGCTGATATTCAAAGTGTGTATTTTTAATAATTTTTTAGACAATAGGATTTTGGGAATTCAAAAATGTTTTTTGAATAATTTATAATATATGGAAGGTGAATATAATTTACTTAAGACATGTGAGGAACAGGAAAGGTACAGAAATGCCTATTGTAATCATCCATAAATGAAAGGAACTTGTGTTGGCTTGCATAAGTATTTTCAGTGTAGTTAAATAAACGTTATTAAGGTAAAAATAATAGAACCGCTAATGTACTACATCCTACTACAGGACCTAGATCTAATGAATGT
>NW_015515300.1:3759-5416 GCF_001515645.1 Sinocyclocheilus grahami | reverse complement strand
TGATAAAAAAAAATAGTGATATTGAAGGTTTAAGAGTGTTGGATAGGCAAATAATTATAGGTCAGCTTGCTGACTACACAACATTATTTCAAAAAAGAAAATAAATGAACATCAAATTCCACTAGCTTCAGCGTTACATTTGAACCTAAAAAATGTGAAATGTTAACATACATGAATTTCCTTTGCAGTCATTAATTAATATATAAATTAAGAGGGAAGTTAAATATTTGGGGATTATTGTTTCTACAGATAGAGAAATAATGGAAAATAAAAACGTGTTGAATAACATAGATAAATGTAAATCCATACTAAATAGATGGTTGCAGAGGGTTCTTACAATCTTAGGAAAGTTTCTTTTGTCTGAAATGGATAGTTTGTCCAGACTTATTTACCAAGCATTCTCCTTGTCCATATTGACACGAATGATTAAATTAATAAGGTGAATTTTAATTTTATTTGGAAGAATAAATGTCAGTACTTAAGAATGGATGACATGATTAAAAAATATGAAGACGGTGGAGTGAATGCGATCGATTTTGACATTATGAATGGTGTTCTGAAATTGAAATGGTTAAAATCCTTCATTCAAAATAGCACTCTTTTTGGTTCATTGTCCCCAATGCAATCTTTAACAAACTGGGTGGAATACATTTTTTTCTACGGTGTGACTTTGAGTGTACCTCATTACTTGGTTTCTTGGATGATAATGGAAATGTGTTACTGTATAGAGAGTTGTGTGAGAAATTCCAACTCCAGTGTACTGTTAATATTTATAATAAATGTTCAGAGCCATCCCAATTGCGGGAAGATTAATGGTTAAAGAAGACATTTTGTACTCCAAAGTCTCCCCAGAACTGAGACAGCTCTCCTTAGAAGGTTGCGATTTTTGTGATAAAAAAAGTACATTAGGGATTTTTTTAAGGCTTATTACCCAAACTCTATTAGACGGGAATACATGCTTAAAGATTTTGATATGACAAAATGATCTGTCTTTTCCCCTCCCCCCTAAAGCTAAGGAGGTGAACTTCAAAATATTAAATGAGATTTATCCCACCAAATGAATTTTTAAGATTAAAATAAAATTTTGAGGTGAATCATTGTGTTTTTTGTGAAACAAAAATAGAAAATTTAGAGCATGTTTTCTTTTGTTGTGATATGGTGCAACCCTTTTGGAGAGATGTGCGGAACTGGTTATGGTCTAGGGAGGTTGAACTCCCACCCCTCGCTGAGAAGGTAATTAGGTTTGGTATTTGTCTGGAAAACAAAGAGATTTTCTTTTTTTGTGATTTTTGTGTTTTGTTATGGGCTATGCTCAACCTAAGTCTGATCAAGTGTTGTTAAATTCAGAAATTGAGTTTGTACCTTATTTGTGTGTTAATTGGAAGCATAATTAAAAAATAAAAAAATTCACTCGGCGGCCATCTTTGAAACGCCTCTCGGGCATCTAATTGAATGGGGGAAAATCAAATATTCCAAAGCTATTCACCTTAGATTAAATTTCATATTTGAAATTCAATTTGAAAAAAAATGTTGTTTCTTATGATCATATGGCGTTTTAAAAAACGTAGTTTTCAGGCTAGACCAGCAAATGCACATGTGCGGTCCTAAGCGTGTCTCACAACACTGACTGTTTTTATACCAACCGGAGCTTCTACCG
>NW_015515300.1:2296-2589 GCF_001515645.1 Sinocyclocheilus grahami | reverse complement strand
AATAAAGGTATGCAGTCCAAAAATAAGTTGACCATTAAAAAGAACAGCTTAACATCGGTTAACAAATCAAATGTGCATGACTATGAAATTTCTTATAGTTCTTGTAGTTACTATTTTGGAATAAATGTATAAATGCTTAAAAGGCACTAACTTGAAATGTATCTTCCATTTTAATAAACAGAGCATTAGTTATCTAGTTAGTAGTTCATTTTTTTCTGATAGTATAAGTAATGTTTATTTAACCTGAAAAATGTGTCGACATTAAGTGTAACTGGAACATGAATTTACATTTT
>NW_015515300.1:0-1009 GCF_001515645.1 Sinocyclocheilus grahami | reverse complement strand
CTATCAAGTTTGGGGTCTCTGTCTCTGCAGACATGGTAGCTGTCAGACATCAGTAGTATTCAAATACTATAATGTGTAAATTAAATATAGATTCACCCTTATTAAAGCTAGAGACGTTCAGTCAAGAGCAGATTTGAGCAGATAGATTTTTTTCTTTTGTTTTTAATTAACGTTAATGGCACAAGTCAGTAGCAGGTATATAAAGCTGCTGTCACTTTAAGACCAAATGCACGGATCTGACACCTTACTGGTTTCTTGTGGAGCTGTTTACGTTCATAATTTTAACGCAGTTAAGACTGTGCTTATGAGGATACTAAACTAATACTCACTAAAACGGGAACTAATTTGATTTAATTTTGTGTGTCTACATCTGTTTAAATGTGATAAGGCGCAAACAGAGTGGGGTAGATTACTTGCAAATTGTAGTCCATTACTGATTACAGATTACATGACAAAAACGTAGTAACGTATCGTTAGTAACGTAATCTAGGGTTGCTCATTAGGTAATATATTCTTTTAGATTACTTTTTTTTTCAAGCTTGTTTTAAACTTACTATTAAACATACCATAAATATAATACCATTAAATAATAAAAAATGTAAAATAAATTATTTAAACACTTGAACACTCAAAATATAAATATTTAATTTGTTTACCTGCATGTCAATGTGACCATTAAGCAACATCGAACTGTAAACATGAATCCGGGTTCAGATTCAGCGTTCAGAATGCAGGAACCCCCGCTGATGTTGGTGCGAGCGGCGTGGTCTGCTCGCAAAGCCCCTGAAACGGCGGTGCCAGCTGATGTTTCCTCCGAGGCGGTGGAGCTCGCTTCAGGCCTTCACGAAGCGGCGGTGTCCGCTCACAGTCCCCTCGAGGCGGTGGTGTCCGCTCACAAAGTTCCAGAAGCGGCGGTGTCCGCTCACATATCTCTCGAGGTGGCGGTGTCCGTTCACAGTTCTCCCGAGGCAGCAGTGTCCGCTCACAAAGCTCCAGAAGCGGCGGTGTC
>NW_015515299.1:4474-5416 GCF_001515645.1 Sinocyclocheilus grahami | reverse complement strand
CCCCCCAGGGTAATGACAATACATCAAAACTGATCACCTTTCATGTCAATCCTGACATTTTACTATTCTAAAGGTAGTTAAGTAAAATGTTAAGATGACTAAAAAAAAAAAGAAGAAAATTTTTTACATAAATTAAGGGGGTGGTAGGGAATCAATGGAAAATTGGAGAGAAAATTTAAGTTAAACACTTTTTTTAAAAGTGTTTACCGATTTTGATTTTACAGTTACATTTTTCATTCTGAAAGAGTTGTAAATCATGAAATTATTTTTTTTCTATTGTCAGCCCTCATAAACAGTAAATTTAAAAATAATCCTTAAAGGCATACATCTAATATTACTCTAATAGTGTGTAAGAAAAAGATAAGCTGTCAACTTAATGCAAAATAAATATTCTTATGAATTAATTATTAAATGATTAATTATTAATATTATTAATCAATTAATTAATTTGCTTTGTCATTAGTATAATATAAAAGCAATTGATTTAATTTTGGAGTCAATATACTGTCTTTAAAATATGACACTTTGTATTTTTCCCCCACAGAACAAATAGTCTACCGTGTGTTAAGTTATATAGCTATCCCTGTGCAAGGGGATCATCAATTTTGGGGTTCCTTTGCATCAAGAAAAGAATGGAAAGATAATTAGATCATTTTATCAGTGCTTGCTGAAATTTGATTTTCATGTGTTTTTGGTCGTAAGAACTTCTCACCATTACTTCTCACTAGAAATTCTCACCATTTCATGAATAACTCCATTTAATGAAATGCTGCTTGAATGTGACAATGTTTTAATAGTTGTTGTGAAGTAAAACTGCCTTAGGATGAGCTTTGTACTATGCAAAGTATCATCAAGAATGATCCAATATTATTGTCAATAAGCACCTATGCAGAGCATGTTTTGTTCTTCTTAATACGTTTTTGAAAACCCTTTGTGTTATTA
>NW_015515299.1:3065-3506 GCF_001515645.1 Sinocyclocheilus grahami | reverse complement strand
TACAGACGCTCTGTCATGAAGCAGTGCTGTTTGCCCATCTAATCTGTAAAGCAAACAGGGTAAAGCAGTCACTGCATTGCTAAAAAAAAATCACATTTGACAAAAGAGCAGAGTTATGCATGCATGTGTTTTTGCCAAGCAGCCACTCGTATGTGTTGTGTGTTCACCCTCACCACAAGAGAGGGAAAATATGAGAATGCATTACTCCGCCCCACCATTGGATTCAGTAAATGCTTGAAGGTCATTGTGGGAGCAGGCAGACATGGTCTAAATGGTATGTAAATGCAATGCAGGTTTTACTCGCACATCACTTTTGTCCATTTGGGAAAACAGTGATGACTCCTGTTGGCATTACATATTCCACCTTTGCTGCGGAATTGTTTTCGTTCTAATTTTACCTTATGGAACGATATTCCGGACAATTTTCAAATAGAATAGCAA
>NW_015515299.1:0-1277 GCF_001515645.1 Sinocyclocheilus grahami | reverse complement strand
TTTGCTATTCTATTTGAAAATTGTCCGGAATATCGTTCCATATTACCTCCTGGATTGTGAGTCGTGGGGTATTCAAATTCTTGGGTCAGCTTGTTGTTTCATGTCTGTGTTTTTCATCCTTTCTACACTCATTCTATTCTCTATTGTTTCACAGCGAAATACAAATGTTTTTAGAATTCTACCGTGTAAAATTGGGTACGCAGGGGCCTCTTTCATGTATCCCTACATAGAACTAAAGGCAAACAAGGATGCAAGATCCAATTCAGGTTAAGGCACAAACCCTTTTCTTCTGTACGGGCTATGCTTGTGGCTACAAATTATTTCCCATATGGCTCCGCTGGTTTTTGTAGCACGGTATGTGTCAGTGTTGATTTGTTGAAGACTGAAGATATCTTTCTGTGACCTGAAAATAATGTGGCAAGAGGACCCAGATAGGATATCTACTAGTTGTTGTGATAGTTCTTTGTCTCTTGGAATAAAAAAGTTACACAATGTTTCAATAAATAATGTGTAAATTTCTTTTTTAATACAAGATTGATGCATTTATTGTAGATTTATTATACATTTATTATATATTTATTTATTCATTTATTGCCACATTTTATGATTTAATTAGCTTGTTTATTTATTGAAAGATAGAAAGATTTAACCATTAATATGACTCCCAGTCCTTTATGAAAATGGTAGGAATTAATACAAATCTTCGAGAGAACAGGGATTTCATGAATGTAAGTTGATCTGCCATATCAGTGATCTCTTTCATATATGACTGGCTTTATGAATCAGGCTGAGGATGAGGAAGCATTGATATGAACATGGGGTAGTGCCATTTTCCGGATCCAAGCCCTTCGTGGAACATCTTAAGATAAATGCACCAAGCTAACACAAGAAGACAAGGTGACATTTTCAACTAATTGTCACCTAATCTGTACTAGTGAGGCCAATGTGTAATGACTGATCCTGGGAGTTTGGTCGAGGTAGCTTGCGAAATGTCAGCGGCAATGAAAAATAACCCAACAGCGCCTACAAAATAAGTGGATGTTCACTCTTTTGTTCTTGTGTTGAATCATTGTTAAATAAACAGAGCAACTACAGTGCTATATAAATAGCTAGATAAGGAATGATATTGCTTTACAAATTTATTAACAGTTAATACACTTAATAATAGTTAAAGGGATAGTTCACCCAGAAAAGAAAATTCTGTCATAATTTACCTTCATGTCATTCAAACCTGTATGAATGGCTTAATTTTGTTGTACATATAGACTTTTTTTTTT
>NW_015515298.1:5172-5425 GCF_001515645.1 Sinocyclocheilus grahami | reverse complement strand
CAATTGGTGGCTGACTAAATACTTTTTTGCCCCACTGTATATAACGGTTTACAAAAATATTATGATTTGACATCTGACATGCTATGATATAAATATAAATTATTTCTGAAGGATCATGTGACACTGGAGTAACAGCTGCTGAAAATTCAGCCCCTGTCACCACAGGAATAAATTACTTTTTAAAAATATATTAAAATAGAAAGCAGTTATTTTAAATTGTAATAACATTTCACGTTATTACTGTTTTACTGTA
>NW_015515298.1:2728-5069 GCF_001515645.1 Sinocyclocheilus grahami | reverse complement strand
TCAATACTAAGGTTTTCACCCCTATGTGCCACTTTTTTCTCCATCTGCGTCAGCCAGTCACAGAGCTCCTTGTTTTTATCATTGAAGATGATCCAGGCATTCAGGCGATCAGCTATTTCCTGTTTGCGAAGGGACACCTACACACAAGAGGAAGAATAAAGGGTTAAAATGCTTCAGCATGGCAAAATACAGTCTTTAAAAAAACATTCTTACAGTTAGTACAGAAAAGTTTCCACATATCAACACTTGTTTCATTTTATTTTTCATTATAATGACATTTTTTTTCATTCAGGAAATATCTTTGAGAGCACATGGCCTACTCTCAAGTTCTAGAGAGAGTACATAAGAACTTGCACTTTGTCCTCACTGAATTTTGTAATGTGCTCTTCAGTTCCTAATTCACATGTGAGAAAAGACTTGAAAACAACTCAGTACAAAGGTGACAGGTTTCAACTATATTACTTTATTCTTTAAAAGCTGGCCATCTGAAAGGCTTTTAAAAAAACGTTCATCTCGTGCTGTGAGATTGACTACTGGACTGTTAAGCAAAAGAGTACAGCAAAGGCCCACTCGCTTTTACTGCTTTCTGTCAGTAAGGGGCTTGTCTATTAGGATGTACTAACACCAAGACACACTAGGGGAGCGCTTTGTAGTGTTATTTCTAGATTGCTGGGTCTTACATGCAGCCTTTTAAAAAGAACGAAGGCATTTTGCATGCTACATTTGTCAGTGAAAGCTATACACTTTCCTTGATCTATTAATGTCACGCTTAGAGTTGTAAGAGAATGTGATATTGTAGTTTTCCTTCTAAACAAGATATTAATCATGAGGTTAAAAGAAAGCACACGGACATTGAGCTTAGTTAATCACTTCTATTCATGGCCTTGTTGTTGAATGCATTATTTATGCATTTCCTTGAGCCCAAGCCACTTGCCCAAAAACATATGCAAAGACAAATAAAAGACCTCCTTCTAGAAAACAAGGCCTAGCTTTGCCATCTGTCATTCATTCCAGGGAATGTTTCCACCTGCAACCTGTTGGCCACAGACACTGACGCACAACGTAAACTGACCTCATTGGCTCGGTCCTGGCGTCTGGCCAGAGTTTCAAACAAAGACACGACTGAAAACTCACAACAGCAACTTCACAAACTGAAAAATGGTTGATTAAATAAGGCGCCCTGCGTTATGTGGTGAAAAGTCTAAGGGCTGGATGTAGGCCATGCAACAATCTGTCCTAAATGTGGCCTTTCTGTTTTTAATTGCTCAGGCCGTTTACAGTTACAAGAGCAACTCCATTCAAATGTCAGCAGGCCATTCAGCTACTTTACTTAATGATGGCAGGCTGGACACCTGCGCTAGACAGATAATCTCAGAAAAAAGTCCTCAGTCAGCCTTTACAATGCCTGGCAAGCAACTTAAAAAATGAGCTACATAAGTAATGCATATTGACGTGTGTTAAAATAGACATTATTTTATTTAATAAAGAGCAAAATTAATTTAATTATAGCAAAGTTGTAATGTTAAGGGTATTTTTTGCCCAGAAATGATAATCATTTACCAAACCCAAAAGACTTTCATTCTCCCGCAGAACACAAAAAGTAATTTTTTGAGAACAATCCTGGCCAATAAAAATAAAAAAATATTATGAAAGTAAATAAGGATGAGAGCTGTCAAGCTCCAAAAAGGGGTCAATGTGTCTCTTGTGCTATATTTAAAGTCTACTGAATTCATATGACAGCTTGGTGTGAGTAAAAAGTATTAATTTAAGGCATTATACAATAAGAAATAGACCAAAATATTTTCAGTGAATTGGTTTATAAAACTGGTTTGATTCTAATTTGGTCTGAATGATTTGTTCATGAATAGGACTGATCAAGTTTTTGAGTTCAGCTGTTAATGGCTTAATGATCCTGTCGTAGTGGTAACATCCCAATATATGAAGATAATTTCAAGTCTTCTGAAACTAGTTTGGTCCAGCAAGTAGGTAAGTAAATTAAAATGTTAATTTTGGTCTGAACTGTCCCTTTAAGGCAAGTGGAAAATTTTTTCTTGTGCTATTTTTCATGTCAGAAACATGTGTGTCAAGACATCTTTCTGATGAGAAAACTATTATTATGACTATAAATCTAGATCAATTCACATACATTCTCATTTTCCCTCTCTTTTTCTGTGCCATGCGGCACTGTGAAGTTTCCCCCCCACCTTCCAGCAGTGAATCATTGTGTGCCTTTCAATGCTGCCTGGACAACAGCCTCTCTTTCCCTCCTACTCTCACTCTCACTCTCTCCTCTCACAAACACTCACTCACCTTCAAGCACAGTTCTTCCCATTGGCTGTGA
>NW_015515298.1:1659-2718 GCF_001515645.1 Sinocyclocheilus grahami | reverse complement strand
TCTTCCCATTGGCTGTGAAGTTCTTCCACCTGTCCCTGGAGCAGCGCGGTGTCTGCGGGCAGCACGTACTGGGACACGTCTGCCTTCATAGTGGTCAGCTCTTTCAGTCCTCCAGCCCAAATCTGCAGCGAGTCCTCGTCCTCCTGCATAACACGGCAACCAGCACCAAGTTAAACTCCCCTCCTCTGCCACACGCTAACCCTAGTCCTCTCTCTCCCTCTCTCTGTGTCCCTGTCATTAGCTCTTGGGATTAAGGCCCGCTGGATGGGACGGGGGAGGGGAGAAGGCGGAGAGAGGGAGGTGGAAGTGAGAAGTGAGAAGTGGGGGGGGGGGCTTAATCAACAAGAAATAAAATAATTCTCAGCAGTTGGGTTATTAACATTTCTAAAGTGACATGATTATATCAACAGGTGTTTTTTTCTTTAGCAAAGACCTTGGTAATAGTTTGAGTGTATTAAAATACAGTAGAATTAAGTTGGAAGATAAAAGCACTTTGACAACCATCAAAGCTAAGCAGGAATTGTAAACCGTCTCTGCCAATTGACAACTATTACCCATGTAATGGCGTAAAAAATATGTTCACAATCAACTGTATTCTTAAAGGAGTCCCCAAAGAAACGTAAGCAATGAGTACATTTAAAGTGAGCTGATTTTACACTATAGAGCAGGGTCCAAAAGGCTGAGAACACTAGTGAAAATGCTTCTATTTTTTCATTGAATAAATATCTGATTTTATTACATATTACATCATTTGTGAAAGCAGGACAGTTGCAATTAAAATATACTCTACTGTTCCAAGATATTAAAATAGAAAACTTTAAATTGTAATAATACATCAGAATATTACTTTTATTACAGTTTTTTTTTATGAAATAAATGAAGCTTTGGTGAGCATTTTTCAAAAACATTAAAAAAAAATCTTACTGATCCCAAACGTTTGAACGGCAGTGTACATGAATTTCAGAATGATTTAGTATTTGGTTTGTTTCCCTTTTGCTTTAATAACTTCATGTTCAGCATGATTTAAGTTGATCCTAAATCTATTAAGTGGAAGCAAGA
>NW_015515298.1:0-1565 GCF_001515645.1 Sinocyclocheilus grahami | reverse complement strand
TTTGTATTTTATATGATAATTTCTTCTTGTATTTTTTCTCTATATATTTTTCCAAATCCTCAAAATGTTGGTTTATTTCCAGGTTAAATAAATAAAATAATACATTATCAATTACATTATCAATACAGCCGAATGACCTGAATCTGGGATTCTAACTGGTTGTTTGGTTGTCTGTCATCACTCAGAAAAATATATTACCTTGATGAGCTGCATGTGTGACTTTAGATCTTCTAGCTTCTCTGGCAACAGACTCTTCAGTCTTGCTTTTATCTCTTTCAGTTTGAGAGCACTATCAGCCAGGCCAGTTTCACAGAGCTTCCAGTTCTGCAAAGAAACAGAAGAATCTCTTAATTTAAAGTGAAAGATGTTTGTCTCTATAATCTTTTCTACACTGTGAAAAACAACACCAGATCATACAGTTTTAGACTTAAACGAATCTTCCAGGTTCAATACAGTATTGAGCTCTAACAACAGTACCTTTGTGTGGCATAATGTCAATTAAATAATTTGTATCTTGATCCTGGAACATTCCTTTAACTGTCTATAAGTTCTGGTTATGAGAGCCACTGATGTGCATGTATTTTGGGTGCTGTCACTGTGTTATCTCAGATCAGATCTCAGATCACTGAAGAGGGATTTCCCTTTCACATGGGGATACACCATCCCCCACCTATTGTGAGCAAAAGTACACATAAACATACTTCCACCCACATCACTCTCTAAACCCCCTTCAAAACGATGTCATCATTCCAAACAGAAGAGCCAATCAGAGCTGGTTATGAGTGGCTGTGAATCTGGTGTTATATAATATCTAACAGTACAGGGGATCAGCCTCTAGTTTAGGGTGACACACAGCCCCACTGTTTGCTGGTGAACACTGATTTACATTTGGCAATAGTCAAATGTGGGATTGTGTGTGAACAATGACAGATGCTCCATGTAGACACCGAACTGCATAGTGGGTTAGTAGCCGTGGTTTAGAAAGCCCTTGTTCTATGTGATATGGCCCAGCTGCCTCATTTATGGATTATGGTGAGATTACATCTGATCTCTCATCCTCAAAATGAAGCACTCTATTAGAGAAACGCTCAGGAGGGCATGTAGGTCAATGGCGGCTAAGAAAGACCCGCACAATAACCATTGACCAACCAATAACCAAGGATTCAATAAGACAAGGGTGTCAGCACTAATCAGACTGATCCAAATCCTTGCTATGCTTATACTACATATTTTTTTAATTAGCAGGCTAATTCTTGTTTGACATTCTTGCGACATCCAAGCAAAATCATTCAAAACATTTGTCATTACCAAAGACGAAAAAGATCATGAATAAAGTGATAAAGCAACAAGCAAAATAAATAAATACAATAAAACACCAAATATTGGCAGATCCTATATATTGAAAAAAACTTGATTTATTCCCAACATACTGTAAATATGAATCATTGACAGTATTATTTGTCAATGGAAACTTTCACATTGTAACCAGTTAAGACATGGTCTGGGAAATGTGAGAATTGGGTCACATACATGAGTTATGGTGTCTGCAAGAGCCTTTCTTTTCC
>NW_015515297.1:4382-5416 GCF_001515645.1 Sinocyclocheilus grahami | reverse complement strand
TTCTGAACATAGTAGAAACACAGTGATGGCTTAAAGTTAAAATGGTTTAATGATGGATTTGTTTCTAAAAAGCACACAGCTTTTCAATTCACAAGACATTAACTGATGAACTAGAGTTGTGTGGATTACTTGTGGATTATTGTGATACTTTTAGCAGCTGTTTGGACTCTCGTTCTGATTGTACCCAATCACTGCAAAGGAATTTCCATTTTTGAACTATTCCTTTAATGGTTTCATTTTTAGAAAATGTTGTGTTCAAAAACGGATATAATTTGAGTTAATATGTTTGTAAATAACTGCATCATTCATCGTGGTATTATTTTAAATGTGCTCAGAATCCAGGAAATTCTACATTATTTTCCATGTTGTTATTGTGAACTGAAGTACATAAAAGTCACGTTGCTCTTTTCCATACAATGAAAGTGAGTGGGGACCAGGGACTGTCAAGGTCCAAAAAGGACCATAAAAGCATCATAACAATATGTCATACAAATTATATTCCAAGTCTTCCAAGTCATTCAATAGTTTTGAGTAACAGACTGAAATTGTAATTAATCATTGTAAATCTTACTATTTACTTCATATAGAAAAGAGCAACTTGAACATTCTGCTAAACATTTCCTTTTGTGTTTCACAGAAGAAAGAAAGTAATGTGAGTCTCAAAAGACATGAGGCTGAGTAAATGATTTCAGAATTTTCTTTTCTGGATGAACTTCAAACTAGTTTAACAGGGCAGGTAAGGTACCATGAATGAAAATGAGAAAAAAGGAATATCTCAGACACGGTATCCTCATCAGAGCCCCTGAAGGGAGGATGTAAAAGAGGGGAAAATAACAGCTTCTTCTTAAGATGTGCTGTTTAATGGATTTTGGGGAGCAGAATCAAAGAGGCAACAGAGAATTTTTTTTTTTTACAAAAGAGTGTGTGCGTTTGTGTGCATGTGAATATGCATCTCTTTTACTTAGTTCAGGACAATCATCCGTATTACACTGCTATGTGCTCTAACCCTTTATAGGGTGCTCATTTCCCTCTCG
>NW_015515297.1:0-352 GCF_001515645.1 Sinocyclocheilus grahami | reverse complement strand
TATTATATTAATATTTAACTTACATTGGAAAGGTTTCCGTGACCTATTTAATAAAATTTTAATAAAAACATATTATTGTAATAAAACCTTTAGTGTATATTACATAAATGCGTATATTTTATACAACAATTTGTATAATTTATAGATGTCATTTATAATCTACATTAATGAAGCACTTTTCAGTAAATGTGTTCGGAGGGCCAAAAGCAATATCTCTTTAGTGGTGTTAACTTAATTTTCTTACTCTGGCATAAATCACTTTGCAATAACATAGTGTCCTCCAAAATCTGTATCAATTTGTGTATTATTTAATGCACATGACAATTCGACGAGAAAGGGAGAAGGAAAGGGC
>NW_015515296.1:4926-5417 GCF_001515645.1 Sinocyclocheilus grahami | reverse complement strand
GTTATTGACCCTCTCCTCCTCTCTCTCTGTGGCCAACAGAAGAAGGTGAAGGACCCCGGGGCTCCGAAGAGGCCAATGAGCGCTTACATGCTGTGGCTGAACGCCAGCCGAGAGCGAATCAAGAGCGAGAATCCTGGGATATCAGTCACTGAAATCTCCAAGAAGGCTGGAGAAATGTGGAAACAGCTGAGCAAAGACCGCAAAGAGGTGAATGAAAATCTCTCACACACACAACAGTAACCAGAAAGTCTTCACAGTCTCATTAACTCTTTCCCCGCCAGAAAAGTTGTCAGCCACCGCCAGCATTTTTTATCATTTTCACAGAATTTCATGGTGCCCAGAATATTTTGTTGTGTGAATGTGAACATGCAATATGTCAAAAAGAACAGAGCTTCTGCTCTTAAACAAAAAACCTGTTTCACTCTAGCTTAATGCATTATTTTATAATTTTTTATATTATATATATTTTTTATTAACACTTGAATGTGGGA
>NW_015515296.1:1608-2486 GCF_001515645.1 Sinocyclocheilus grahami | reverse complement strand
AAGAAGAAAGGAGGGAAGGTGGAAGCTAAGAAGAAGAGTGGAGGAGAAAAGGAGACAAAGGAAGGTGGAAACGAGAGCTTTAAGAGTAAAGAGTTCATCTCCAGCGAGGAGAGCTCGTCTGAATCTGATCACGACAGAGGCAGCAAACGCAAGGTGTGCGACTGACGCGTTTCCTCTCAGCTTTAATGGCGTTATTTAGATGTGCATCATTTAACCTGCTTTATCCGTCACAGGCTTCTGATGATGATGATGAGGAAGCCGCCTCCACACCCGCCAGCTCAGAGGAGGAGTCGGGATCTGACTGAAGATCACTGACAGCACAGAGACATTTCCACATCTCAGGTTTCAGTCAATAACTGATGCTTACTCGGACCAAGACTTTCTACTCATTTCTACACCTATTTTTCCATTCAGACTGAGAACCTGGAAATAGACGGGTAACATTTTCCCCTCCTTTGAGAGTGTCATCAGTAAAGCTCTCAGATTTTATTTTTTTTCAGTAGACAGACATAATTCAGGGAAGTGTGGGTAAGATCTACTTGTAGAGGGTTTTGCCTTTTTCTCTAAAATGATAAGACTGCACTTCAGTAAATGTTTTGGTTATTTCGATAACATGTTTTGTACTTTAAGCTATCAAAATGTTCATCACTGTTTTGCAATAAAAGTTCAGTGAGTGAGCCGGTGTCTCTTGTGTTTGTGTGTGATTGGTCATGTGACTGGTCATGTGATGCCATGACTTTAGACGCTTGAGTGTCTTTCATAGATGAAGCGGCATATTGGTAGAGAACAAGTGCTGACAATGCACTTACTAATGCTGACGTAGTGACGCAAGGGAGAAGAATTGTTGAATAAAGTTATTTTTGTTTTCTTTGCACACA
>NW_015515296.1:0-1446 GCF_001515645.1 Sinocyclocheilus grahami | reverse complement strand
TAGAGCACCTGTGTGTAATTGTGTTTTGATCGTGCTAAAGGGTACAGTGTGGATTATGCAGTATGTGCAGCGATGATATATGCGGTGACAAAAGGTCTGAACTTCACATGTAGCCTACATGTTTATGAACACAGCGTTGAATAGACTTGCTCACTCCTGTTCAACGGCAACGTCTCAGTAGAAAGCCGTGACAGTGTATTTTTTTTATATTCCTGAAACAAAAATATGAGGGACAAAATTACCTGTGCTGTGAGTCTATATATCCTAGAGAGAGAAAACGGCTAATTCATAAAGATATTTAGAAAGCCTGCATGTTTGAAAGTGTATTAACAAGCTCTCACTGATTACTGCAGTTTGTAAGAACATTTTCTCCTGATAAAGAAGCTGAGTTTGTACTGAAATGATGAGACTGAGATCTCTGTCATTACTCAAGCTCATCACACGAGGTCTCCATCAGCACAGAGCTGGAAATATGGAAATATGCTTATGATTACTGTTGAATTAACATTTTATTACAACCTGCAAAAACCTTTCTGTTGAGAGATGTAAATACATGTTACTATAGTTTGTGCATGCAGGTTATATTTTAAGTTGAAGTGAAATCAAGGAATTTATAAGACATCAATGTCTGTAATGTGCGCTATAGCTACAAAACTTTTAGGAATCTTAAGTTGTAGGTTAGGTAATATTGGTCCGTTGTATCTGACATAAACGTTCCACGAAAGAAACTCTGACCACAAACATCAACTTAAGTGAATTAAAAGCAATAATTAGCAATATGCGTTCACATAAGTGACTTTTTATGTGAATGTATCAAGATGTGTCGACGGAAATGACTTTATTTGAATGTTTCATTGATACAACATGAGTTGTTAGAAAAGATATGTGTAGTGGCGTCATTGCTTGATGACGTCAGGAACCGATTAATCGTCTTTTTGAACCGGTTCAATGAGCCGAACTGTCCAGAAAGAACCGGTTTGCGGAAATGAATCAGAATTTGCATCACTAAAGTTGAATGTGAATTTACTCGCATATGAGCAGCTTTCCTGAAACTATCACAAGCGCACCCTCAGCTGAAGCTAATTATATTGACCAAACAGATCTGTAAAGCACTTTTCACGAGTAATATCATTCTAAAGGGACTACTGAAGCCATGCCACAGACTACTTGGAAAATAATCTGCAACAAATTCTAGTGCATTGAATTTATATTAGCCTAAGCCAACTATATAAATTACTAAACCAAAAACAACATAAAACATTTACGTTGTTTGCGACTGGGCAACAGTAAAGCACTTTATTCTTTAGGCCTACACCGCTTCTATGAACTCTATTGGTAACGACGGAACTTGCAACCATAGTAGCCTCTGGGAAACACCCCAGAGCCGCAGAGAGTTTAGTATGTGACGTTTAGTGTGTGACACCGGATGAAAGAGTGTTGCCTAAA
>NW_015515295.1:4737-5418 GCF_001515645.1 Sinocyclocheilus grahami | reverse complement strand
GTAACAGCCACATTACATCAACTTCAGCTCACTTCTGCAATCTAATAAAACTGAGTGTTACTGTAACTAATACACAGTGACTTCTCAATGTACAGACACATTCTGCGGTACGTTAGAAACACACTGTGCATTACTAAACTGAAATGAGCAACTAAGTCAGCATTTCGAATCATAAATCTGTAAATGCTCAGTGAGTCGCTCATACAGAGGAACCATAAAAGAGCCGTGCATCACTCGCATATGCGTGAGGGTCATATGGAATTACATGATTCTACTTGAGAACGGATCTAAACCTCTGTGCCGCACTGATCTCTCAGACGGACTCAAACCACACACAGCTCACGTCAGTGTATGTGTGAATTAATGCGCATGAATGGAAATGTTCAGCTGAATTCATCCCGCCCCAGTGTACTCTATTAACACAGTCCGTGTGTCCTCTGGTCAGACGCTGGATGCACTTCTCAGTTCCCAGAGTTAATACTGCTGATTCACCGTGACACTCCGGAGCCCGCCTCTGACCCCGCCCTCTCAAAAGTTACCACAACAACAAGGAGGGAGGGACTATGAGGACAGATGACCAGAATAAAACATACAAAAGAAAGAGACATACTTGGCATTGACTTTAACTCCAGCCTCGTCCAGACCGATCTTTCCTGTACAGGCGTCACGACCCACTGCGAT
>NW_015515295.1:1964-3713 GCF_001515645.1 Sinocyclocheilus grahami | reverse complement strand
CGCACTCCAGAGCCACATACGACGCCCCGACGACAAGAGTCTTCCCGGGACAGTAGGGCAATGAGAACAGGTCATCGCTGCGAATAATGAACAAAACCAGTGAGGACACGCAGACAGATCACGTTTCCTCAAAAGTTCAGACGTACAGTTAAACATCATAAACGCTGCCAAAGAGAAAAGTCAATATACTGAAAACCGCAGAGGCTTGCCAAACACCTGCTATTCACTTCCTTATCAGATAAAAGATGAATGAACCATCAGGAAATCTCAGACGCGAGTCATAAAGCAACACGCATGCACTCATCAAAGGCCTAACTCTATTTGAAAGTTAACATCACTACAGCCTTGTTCAGACTGCTAGTTCAAATCCGATTTCTGTGCATATCCGATTGGAATCTGATCATATTTAGCAAGTAAGAACAGCCAAAAATGTAATTTTTTTTACAATGGCCAGATTTGTACACATCCGTTTCAAGCTACATTCATGTGTGGTTTGAAATCCTATTCAAATCCATTTCTGGAAATCCGTTTCCGTCGGACCGCTCAGATCGGATTTCACGGATTGTCACTTTCTCACGTAAAACGTAAACGCATCTGACATCTTTGCAGAAACAAGGCTGTGTTGTTGCAAACTGCAAGTAACGAGGAGAATGAGAATATACTGCTGCTCTACACACCTCTTTGAGTTTTGAGACGGCAGCACAGAAAAAAGCCACACATTCCAGCTTTCCTACGTTTCTGCCACTTCCTCATAAAACATAATATAATCCAGCGTGCCACGGCAACAAGTTATCATGTTTTAAGACAACATCTCTTTTGCAAACTGTATTGCTGTTAATGTTGTTTTTAGCATAGGCAAACCAATGCAACGTCATTGCCAAAGAAACCAATGCAGATATTCAGTTAAACAAAAAACAAATCAGATCTGAACTGTTGCGGTGCACAGTGTGGACAGTCAATCATTTAGATCGGATACGCAAATAATCAGATTTGGACTGACAGTCTGAACAAGGCTTATGCCATACTCAGCCCAAATGAGCAAATGTGCAAGTATGTTATTTAAAAACAAGTAACCACACGACCATCATACAGAAAGAAATCCTCCTCTTATTTGGCACATCATTCAGTGGAAGCTTTCCTTCCCTTGGTGACTCTGAATCAGCTTTAAATCAATAAATCCTGTAAATAAATCAGCAACGACCCCCCGAGGTCCAGCTGTGTTTATCCGGCTCTCCAGAGGGAGTTTACCGCGGTGAACTCAGAGTCTTATCTCACCTGGTGATGCAGTACTCTTTGTCTCCAGGGATGCCCAGATAACGAGGCCTCTCTCCCGTCGCCAGAACAAACTTAGCGGCAGTGTAGAACATCTCTTTCCCACGCTTGTTTGTGGCCTGTTGGGAAGAGAAAAAAGTAAGACGAGGGCAGGTTTTGGCAGACTGTGATTTGCAATGCAACAGGCAACTTTTAGCATCTGATGCTGCTGCCATTTAGATTAAGTAACAAGAAAAACCAACACGCACAGAAACAGCAGCTCTTCTATCCTGAGCAATGTCATTAAGGCATATTTTCCCGTTTGTCCTCTGAATTTTAAAGTCACCAAACGTGAAAGATTGCTGTTAATTCTCTGTTTGCTGGAAGCTTAACGTGTAATTGCATGCTCTTGGAAAAAAGAAGAAAGTCTTGGCGTGTCTCAATGGATAAAGCGGATGACCTCATGCCTTGCCTTAGAAAAGATTACCTATTTTTTGA
>NW_015515295.1:0-565 GCF_001515645.1 Sinocyclocheilus grahami | reverse complement strand
AACTGACCCTTATGACTGGTTTTGTGGTCCAGGGTCACATATTAACTCTCATAATGGTCTATCAAACAATTTCAATAAATATTTACAAGGTTGCAGTCACTGAAAGTTTCAGCATAATTGTATTAATTCTGAGAAAGAGAAAATCAATCTGAAACTGAGAAGTCTCCAGAGCAGAAATCACAAAATTGCATCACAACACATACGACCATAAAATCTGTACCGCATGAAGAATGCACGTTTACTTTTACTTCTTCTATCTGCAATGCATTAAATCATGTGAAGTCATTTTTGTCAGCCATCCATATCTGTATCATGTACAGCTTCATATCTACGGCTCACCCTGATCAGAGAATTCCCAGCCGAACTTGCGTGCGTCCTCCACGGCGGTGCCCAGCAGAGCCGTTTGATGCATCAGTTTCTTAGGAATACAGCCCACGTTCACACACGTGCCTCCTAGACCTGCACAGAAACATCTTATCATCATCTTATTAGAAGTCCGTTTTGATTATACTTGCATGGGTTTGATTCCGGTTTTCTTACCCCAGGTTGTGCCCTTCGGTGTGGG
>NW_015515294.1:4832-5418 GCF_001515645.1 Sinocyclocheilus grahami | reverse complement strand
ATAAACCCTGTGTTTCTGAGTTTCCCTTGTCTGGAATTGTACGTCAACCCTCGTCTTACGTGTGAGTTCCTGCCTGTATGTTCCTTGTTTGGTGAACTAAAGACTGTTGGATGTCAATGCCCTTCGTCTCCGCCACAGTAGGCGAGCCATGACAGTTTGTCTCTGTTGTGCCATGTAAAATCATTTTATTCATGTGTTGTATGATAATTGTATGTATTGTTTTATTAATATACAACATTTGAGACCTTTACAGCAACAAACTTGTTCATATTGTTTTTGTGTGTATGGTGCGGTCATATCAAGTTCAGAATAAATTGTTGAATACTGTACAGAATGCATGTAAATTTCATTTATGCAATTGGCAAACAGTGCCTGAACTTTATACTGATGCAGCTTAAAGATTTGAGTGAAAACTATCAGTTTATTCTGTGTCTTTCTATCTCAGGACTCTGCTGAACATGTTTAGTGTTTCTCACAGCCTTAAGACTTGAAATTAACCTTCTTGCTAAATATAAAGGAAGGGGATTCCCATTTAAGTTGTTTGCATCTAAACCAACAACATGCCTGTTAGATCCTGTACCCACTA
>NW_015515294.1:0-1332 GCF_001515645.1 Sinocyclocheilus grahami | reverse complement strand
AAATTCCAAGCTCGGAGCCCTTCCCTTGGACAGCACACCAAATACACATAACTTTTACTCTATTTATTATATGTAAATGTGAACTCATGAATTTGTCATTATTGTGTTTACAAATATAGAAGGACCACCAGTGAGTTTCTCAGACTAGGATGCAGCAGACTGCCTTTGGACAAAGTGTTGAACTACACTATACAAACTAAAGTACTGTCCCATAACAGAAGATGTGTAAGTAAGTCCCTAATTGGACAAAGCATATTTCTCTGTCATAAGATGAACTAGGCTGCAACATAACTTTACTAGAAATACAAAATTTTGTAAATTTATTTTTTATTCATATAAAGATACAGAAAACAAATAAATTAGCAACAAATTAACACTAATAACAAAGCATCCTTCCTTTCCAGGATCCAGACTGTATCTAGAAAAATACTCTTTTCTGATCCTATAAAATGACTGGACAAAGAGAGCCATGTTGAAGGTGGATGAAGCAAAGATGAAGCTCAGAGAGCAGGATCCTGTACCTGCAGAAGGAGCATCAGCGGAGAGGAGCAGCGGAAAGGCAGATCCAGTGACAGCAACAGAGCAGCCACTAAACAGATTGTGGAAGAAAGTGATGACAAACCAAATGAGTAAAAAAAAAGCCAAATAAATAATACATAAATAAACGTAAGATTTTTTGAGTTTTGGAGATTTTTCAGTGGCAAAACGGCAGAAGTGCAAGACTCTGTCCCATATATTTGCATGTAATCAGTTATGTAATTGCTTTAATCGCTTACATTTTTTTACTATAACAAACACTTTCACCATTTATGGCAGCAATAATGTAAAATAATTGTTAAAAATTTAATATTTGCTTTTTTCCACTATGCCACTGTTTATCTAGTATAAAAAAACATTACACTATCATTGGATATTATATTAGTTAGTATAATTATAATCTTTTAAATCATTTTGCATAATGCTCTACAGTAAAAATGTATTTTCATATATGGTTTGAGTTGTATTTCTGTAGCTTGAGGTTACTTTCCAGTACAAAGCTTCTCTTAATCTGTTCCTGTAGTTTTCATTAATCGTGACTCTTGGAAGTTCCAAGTGTTACCCTTTAAATTTGCTTTTAGAAATAAATTCTGGCATAGGCACATTTTATGTAGCCTATGTTTTGAGGAATATGGTTTACAGCAAAACTTCGTCATCTTCGCCAGGCCAAAGAGGACGCCTACAAAAAGGGGGACAGAGTCTTGTACAATCAGGCCAGAAACACACTGCATAAGGAGATTAGAGTGGCAGAGAGGAACTACGCTAAAAAACTAGAACACCAGTTTTCTGCGAATG
>NW_015515293.1:5028-5418 GCF_001515645.1 Sinocyclocheilus grahami | reverse complement strand
TGTAAGTCGCTTTGGGTAAAAGCGTCTGCTAAATGCATAAATTATTAATTAATTAATTATTATTATTATGATATTTAGAATTTTTACAAACTTGACTGCATTGGAATGGTATGAAACTTTGTGGCACTTGCTATATGAACACACACACAAAATTTAAAAAAATAATTGGCTTGATCAGAAAAGGCTAAATGGTCTTAAAAAATAGTCACCTTTAAAATATTTAAAGTAAAAAATTACCGCCATAGGAAATGAATGTGAAAAATACAAAAATGCAAAGCATTTTTAATATACAAATCAGCCAGACAGATGTAATCTTTGATCATGTCTAAATCTAAATCTAAATGCAAAACCTATTAAAAATAAGTATGTCTGAAAATGTGCTTACAATTA
>NW_015515293.1:2496-3377 GCF_001515645.1 Sinocyclocheilus grahami | reverse complement strand
AGCTGTGGAAAATAATCATTTTTATGACGCATCATGATGCCGATGTGGACAATTCTGCATAAATATAATAAAACAGTACATTAATATGTATGATAGGACTATTTAATTACAAGAAAGTAGGCTACTTTTTATAGGCTATATTAATAAATAAAAGTTGTGCATGCCTTTGAAAGCAAAGCACTTAATAGCGATTGATGTTTCCAGATAATCTTACTTCTACCAGATAATAAATTTCTTTAAAGCAAGATATTTGGGCACATTTCGGTTGTGACGAAAAAAAACAAAAAAACATGCATGAATTTTAAAAAATGTATGCGGGACACATTATTTGAACGCAATAGGCTAAGCCACAAAAATGATCTCAATGCGTTACTCGCACTCACTGAAACTGTAGCCTAGTTATTGCATCAGCTGTAAAGAATAACTACCATAATTTAACAACATTTTACATCTTTCATTTATTTTGGTTAATGTCATCATAACCATTTTTTTTAACTATTATTAAGACATTAGTGATTTTAAAAAATGCAAATAGGATTTGTAAAAATTATTTCAAAAATTATGAATGTTAGTTCATAATGCATTTAACCAACATTAACACAATTTAATGCTTTTAAATTGCATTAAATTTAATTTATTTATTTATCCCTTAAGGACCTTGTCATTTTTCTTCTGTGAAACAAAAGTTAAATGCGTCCAGAATAGTTATCATTGTTTTAGTGACAATGACATAAATTATAAACCAAGTATGAAAAAATGTCCAGAGTTTTCATGTTATTAGATTTTTAACAATAATTTAATTTGTACCAAGGGGGGAGTTTTGCCCCACAGGTAAAACAGGCAGTTTTAGCTTAAAATTAAAAAGAATATAATCAATAATT
>NW_015515293.1:0-1441 GCF_001515645.1 Sinocyclocheilus grahami | reverse complement strand
TATATCTATATATCTATATATATATATATATATATATATATATATGCAAATAGACTTACCAGATTACTGAGTGCACTGTTGATTACAGTATTTATTTCTTTTTTATTCATGTTTTAACAAAATGACATATTCATGTTTACAATTGCATGTCCACTACACTAACAGCCTCGTGGCAGGGACATTCCTGAAGGGATTCATTTGCTCACATTTGTGACCTTTCAAGTAGCAGTGCCCTTTACGGGGGCAAAAAAGGCATTCTGAATTCCCTCCGATTTTTTGGGACTCCCAAATCCTCATCTTGCAAACTCTACAGTATGGATAGCAGCTAGGCGAATTGGGATGTAGCCTGTGTCTTGCTAAAGCCTCTCGAACTCCAGGGATGGAAAATCACGGGTAGGTGTAGAGGCAACCCGGCTCTTTGTTCACTTTGTCATCTTAAGCAGAAAGGGCCAGAGAGTCAAACTCGCCAGCTCTCAGCACTGCACCAAAGGCAGAGCACACAAATACCGCAGAGCTCATCTCATCTCCCATTCACAAAGAGCACGGCCCGCAGGAGATACCTCACATGCCACCTCTCTTTGAATTACTATCAGACATCAAAACCAATATCTATAGCATCTTACAAACCTAGTGAATTACTGAAGATTATAAGCCCCCTTTTCCACTGCAGCATCACTCGGATGGGGAGTTTGTCATTTGAATCTGAATAAAACAATTATCTGCTAGATGTTATCATGAACTATGGGATATAAAGAGGATAGGAACAGTCAAAGCAGAAGCGAAAATCCTGCTGTGCCAGAAAACGAAGGGAAAGTAATGATAAAGGAAGATGATAGTTTATGCTCCTAGTTGGAATATAAAGTGCCACCACTGAGAGATTATAGAATTCCACCAGAGTGTTCATTAACTCCTCAGCAGGGATTGGATAATGGCTGTAGAGCCACCACATTAATGCGGCCTGTGGGTGAAATCTGCCGCATTACTCTAAAATTGTGAATTATTTTATTACTATTCAACGATTTGTGGCCAGAACAAAGCAGATAATGACCTTTTTATGAGATTCAGTTTGTCTCATAAATATTTTATGGGCTAAATAATTTAAAAACATTGCCATCTCATCTTATCCTAATGTTTTTAGATCCTGTGATTGCGTCGAAGTTTGTCATTTAGTCTGTCCATTTATTTTGCTTTCATATTATGCTTGTCTTCTTTTATATCAGATTTGATCAGATCTCTGTGAATGGCTGATTGTTTTTGATTGTGGCACTTTTTTATTATTGTGGGGTTTTTTTCCAATGTGTTCTTGATTTATGAAATACATCTTCTATCTTTCTGTCTCTTCTCTTCTACATCTATTACAGTGGGCCCACAGAGTATGTGTACATTTAACACACAATTAAAGGAATAGTTCACCCAAAAATGAAAATTTGATGAAAATGTA
>NW_015515292.1:4280-5420 GCF_001515645.1 Sinocyclocheilus grahami | reverse complement strand
AAAGTGTTGTAAAACTTCAAATCCTTCAGTAATTGATTTGATGGTGAACAGCGTATAGTATGACGGGGTGAAAGAGGTAGGAAAATGTTACGTTGCAAGCCAGATTTGAATTTTTATTCCCGCATGAGCATGGCTCAGAGAATATGAGCTTGCTAACCACTGCACTACAGCACTGACAGAAACTTTTGCCTAGTATTTTTTGCCTGGCTGCCTATAATAGATGTCACAATGGATTTATTGATTTGGCAGTAGTGTTCAAGTATCACTCTCTGTAGCTTGTCCACTATCCACTCAAGAAACATAAATTAGACTTGGTACTCTAACACCACAGTCTAAAAGAATTATTTGTCAGATTTGTACTTGCTGCTGTGTCAAGACGTTCAAATGCAAAAAAAGAAAGAAAAAAAATGCAGTTTAACGTGTAATCAACTGGTTAAACCAGCACCGTGAGCTGAACTACTTCTCCAAAGAAAGGGTATTCTGGCCTCAAAGTCTTTATCTTTTGATGACCATTTGAAAGTATCTGTGTATTCTGAAATAACTAAATCTGAATCAAATCTCAACAAAAAGATATAAAACTGGCGCTGAAAGTTTTTTCAAACGCTAGTAATTTGTACTTTTAAGGTACCGATATGTGCCATTCAGGGGTAAATAAGGTTTAGCTTTCATACCTTAGGGTACCATCCATAGTGACATGGACATCCATAGTTTTTTTTTGTAGTAGTATATTTTATTAGTATTTATTTAGTTATTTATTTCAAACTGATCTCATGAGAGAACAACAATTTTACAAGTTGGAAATTATGAATTGGTACGATCTGATTTGTGCAAAAATATATAGTTAAAAGATGCATGAATGTTCACCCCTAAACCTAATCCTGATGCATAAGCAGACCAAAAACGTTTAAAAACTTTTCGAGTCCATACAGTTTGCCACCAATTCTCTAAGCAGTAAAATACTTACAAATTGCTATGTGTTTGTTTGTTGTTTTCAGTTGGAGGTGGAAGAACTCAGTGTTCCAAGAAGTCTGGAACGCAGAATGACTGAAATGCTTTGAAATTTAAACTCACAATGTTTTAGCCACATTGCTTTTATGGATGGCTCAGTTAATTAGCTAAAAAACATAGCTGCAGAACTGA
>NW_015515292.1:2569-3056 GCF_001515645.1 Sinocyclocheilus grahami | reverse complement strand
CTTGTTTTCTCCTCTTTTCTGTACTTGTGTCCTCTCCTCTCCTCTAATCTAGTTAATTATCCTCTCCTCTCCTCTATTTGTGTCTTGTTTTTTCCTCTTTTCTGTACTTCTGTATTTTTCTCCTTTCCTCTCGTTTCACCTCCTCTCTTTTTTCTTCTCCTTTTTTCTCCTCTTGTCTTTCCTCTACTCCTGTCTTGTCCTCTTCTCATTTCCCCTTGTTTCTCCTCTCCTCTCCTCCTCTTCCATCTTCTCCTCTCCTCTTATCCTCTCCTGTCCTTTAATCTAGTTAATTCTCATCTCCTCTATTTGTGTCTTGTTTTCTCCTCTTTTCTGTACTTGTCTCCTCTCCTCTCCTCTCCTCTCCTCTCCTCTCCTCTCCTCTAATCTAGTTAATTATCCTCTCCTCTCCTTTATTTGTCTTGTTTTCTCCTCTTTTCTGTATTTGTGTCTTTTTCTCCTTTCCTCTCTTGTTTCACCTCCTCTCTTT
>NW_015515292.1:0-615 GCF_001515645.1 Sinocyclocheilus grahami | reverse complement strand
CATTATCTGCTGTCTGGTCTGGTCTGCACATTTTCTTTTATTCGTTTTGTGTATGTGTGTGTGCTGTGGGATGGCCATAATGGAGATGTCTGGTTTTCACACCAGTGTGTGAGTGTCATCACTTTGTTCTGGTATGTACTGATGTTGCATTTACACGTATGCTTGTGTCATGGAGCGTGTGTGTTTATGTTCTCTCCCACAATTTAATAATTATCAGCTGTAGCCAAAGGCAGACAGACAGAGAGATTGATGTGTGGGTAGCATATAAAAAAGCAAAAACATAAATGTGGCCAAATAAGGGGACATAAAAACAGAAACACCCATCACCTCGAAGCACAGCTATTTGAGACTGGAGTAAACAAGAGACACTTTTGTGATAACAGGTAACACTATGATTGTTTGTGCAAGAGTACATTATCTGGTGCACGCAATTATCTTTTCACACTTCATAGGGGCAGGTGGTAAAACTGTTTTACCTAAATAATTGAATACTTCTTTTGATGAGATATTTACTCTCATAAGATGACTTGAGTCATATTAGCTACCTATAAAATATGTTTTATTCTGTGTAAGGTTGGCTAGCAGATGCTACTGAATTTAACTTTGTAACCCCCA
>NW_015515291.1:4510-5421 GCF_001515645.1 Sinocyclocheilus grahami | reverse complement strand
GATTCTAGACTTTGGCAAGTCTGAGCACATGCAGTTTGTGACATTGAGATCTTTTTTTTGAAACTCTTTGTGAGTCTTTTTCTCAGGAGACAAAATCTGAGAAGCAGCTTTGTTTTTTTAACCATTTTATAGATGTTATTATTCAATTGATTTGTACTTATATTTATTGCATATGGTAAAAGTGATTTTTTATTATTATTCAAGAATGTATCCATTATTCCATATTTGACACATTTCTGCTTTTTCTCTTTTTTCACCACTACTTCTTTACAGACACTATTTTTTCCACTCACATTGTGCTCCATTTATTTCACTCCTAATTTATTTGAGTGTGTTTATTGTTCTATGTCTACCTCATTATAGGCTCTGAATAGGTCTGTTGTATCCAGTTGCTAGTAAGAGATTTGGAGCATGCACAGTATGTGAGCACATCTGTACTAAGATTGTGATAAGGGAAAGGGAGATGTAAAGAGAAAAATAGCCATTTGAGTTTGTTTAGGAATGTAGAAGACCTAAAAACGGAGAGCTAGACATTCCTGAGCTGGAGCAACAGCAATTTGTCAAACAGGGACAGACAGCATCTGGTTCTCATGGAGAGCAGAATGATGTGGTCCAGCACTTGGACTTATGGGTAATGTAGTCCCTATTGAGTTGTGTTTTTGGCTGTGAAGTGAAAAATGAGTAAAAGGAAGTCATAGAATAGTTTCCAAAGTGGTTGAAGTGAGAATGGCGCTAACGTGCCAACTCTGCTCTTTTTTGTTTAGCTGGGCCGAAAAAATGTTCCTCATCTGACTCCTGTTATGTAAAATTAAGTGTAGAAAACTGATCTCTCTCATTTTTAGGGTCTATTTACACTTATTCACTTAATTTGTCTTAATTGTTTGAAATGCTTTGCACATTTTTGTCGTGCA
>NW_015515291.1:0-601 GCF_001515645.1 Sinocyclocheilus grahami | reverse complement strand
GGTACAAGCGAGCGACATGCAGAGAATCGCGGGCCGAGATCGAAGAGCGTTTCAGTGGCGGACCGCCTCACCGTGGACCACGTAAGTGAACTCTGAATTCACAATATAGATGCTTCAGTATTAGTTTTCCCTCAAAGAGACTCTTACTTACCGTATTCGTCGTAGACAATTGTCAGTTTAAGTGACATTTAAACGACCGTGTCGTCTGGGAGCGCGACAGTGTTTTCCCGCTGGATGCGCGAGACGCGCTTGATTAATAACGGTCGCCTCTCTTCATCTCGCACGAGCTTGATAAAATATTCCGGCGCGAAGAGTGTGTGATACGCGCGCTCCTCCTGAATTTCTTCACTGCTTAGTGCTGAGTGTAGGCTATTAGGTTTGAAAGAACCGAGTCGAGTTTCATTCCGGTCTCATTCAGATAGTCCGGTTTTGTTTTATTTCTCACTTACTTAATATACACAGTTCCCACATTCGCGGAAAATATCAGTGTTATTTAATGTCATAGATATGATATTTAATATACGGTTTCTAGTTGAATTTTCTCTAATGTATTTAATCAAGACATTTATGTTTCGGAATAGAGTTTGAATAAAAATGTGTT
>NW_015515290.1:3714-5422 GCF_001515645.1 Sinocyclocheilus grahami | reverse complement strand
GCCAAATAACCTAATAACCCAGCTGCTGTGATGTCTGTTAATCAAGGAACAAAAGGAAAAGGAGGAAATCAATAAGCTTTTGTAGCTTTAAGGATTCCTCTACATTTAATTTAGAATTGAGTGTTTGATAACTTTATTCAATTTCTATGTATTTCCTACCTGCTGAAGGGCACAGGTAAATATGACATTTATTATAATAGGTTTATGTGAGTATTGCTTTAAGTTTACTTAAATTAGAAGTTGTTATTGTTTAACTAATAAATGTTAAAATAATAGCCAACAGTTGATGTGTATAGTCAATGTATAGTCAATAGTTAAATAATTGGGAAAAAGAACAATTTCCTAGTAACATCAGTAGTATTTCTACTATCTACTATTTCTTTGCCAGGTGAAGATTAAAAGTTTGATGGCTAAAAGTAATAGCACATCTCCGCAACAATGCCCGTGGTTTAGAAATAATCACCCACAGTAAGGACAGCGTATCAATCACATCAAGAAGGCTAAGTCAGCAAGTATGTGGCCCTCTGAGGAAGTAAACACTTCAGCTGAAGATCTTTAGATATGTGGGCAATAAAATGCAATGCATATTCCACATGTCTTTGGCCAGCATGCTTTCATATCCCTGCCTGAATGTGCAATTTCCAATCTGTTCTTTTATGCAGAAAACAGTGTGCTTTTCCTGAGGTATTTTGGAGAAAAACAGCTTGCTACAAATATTACAAATTCCGGACAAATCAGAAGGCTCTTTTGGTACATCTAAAGAGAGCAAATGTTACTTACCCTCTCATACACCCGAAAGCATGACGATTTTCAAAGACGGATGTACTCACCAAGCCTTTGCAGTTGCTCAATGCCACTTTTGTAGTGCTATATTGATCCAGTAGGTATCCAACATAGTGGCAGTTATCGACCACTGAATGCTGCCAGTCTAGTCCGTCTTTGCCCCAGTACTCTACCGTGAAATGTTTAGAAACCAGGATGGGGTTGAGTGTCAGGTTCAGGTGAAAGTGCTTGCCGTAGGCAGAGAGTTTGTAAAAAAGCCTGGTCTCAGTGTGGTCCAGCTCAGCCTGGTCCAATCCACGTCGCCGCCGACCGGGCCTGTAATGCTTCACAGTGTAACTCATGAACTGGCCCCTCTCATTCACCCGCACTGGTACTGTTAGCTGATAGTGCTCCAGCGTGGACAGGAATTCCGCTTTGTGTTTTGGGGAATAAAGTGAAGCAGATAACAGTGAGCAAAACAAAGGAGAGGGTAATCATGGGAAACCAAAAATCAGCTATTTCAGCAATGTAGGTGGCAGGTGTGCTCAGAGGAAAGATCAAATGCTCAGAGATTGCTCTTTCGCAGCTTAGAAGGGTTTCAGTTACATTTAATCCTGTAGAAACTTCTACGTTTAATCCTGTAGAATCCTCCATTGTTTCTCCTTCACAGCAGTAACATTTAAAGGGAGCACATAGAGACTTCTGTTACACTTCTGTTTCTCGGATTTCTCTCCCAGTAATTTCAAATGTGTCTCCTCGTGATGTTTCAGAGTAGATCAAAACCAATGTCTCAAAATATGGACAGATTTGACAGATAAGGTCAGAAGCCTTAAGGTTTCTCTTAAGGTTTTTCAGGAGCAACAATGGTGATACTTAAAAGGAACCATAACTGAGATCACCATCTTACGGAGCCCCGCACATGACATGCAAGAAAAAATAAATAAAT
>NW_015515290.1:1336-2608 GCF_001515645.1 Sinocyclocheilus grahami | reverse complement strand
CTCGACACATTTGAATCTCAGTCCACACTTAATCCCAGGTTTAAAGGTCTTCCTAAAGGTGACTGGATCCTGCACCTTTGTCAGCCATGAGCAGGGCAAGAATCCATTTGAATTCTCTTCATGTTATTCCAAAGCAGCAGATCTATATTAGGAGCTTGTCCCAAACGATCCATTTGTTTGCCTGGAAATGAATGAAAGTAGGGGGGAAAACTTGTCAGGGGAAAATTGCCAACAATTTGTGATCTTAAAATGGATTTTGACTGAACATAGCTCTTTAACTGCAAATACTAAGCATGCTTTGTCTTATCAAACATCAGGAGCAGATTGCAATTCCATAGCTGTAACATCTGGACTTGAACCGGTTTGATCACACACGCACACACATAACGCTGAGCTCATAGGTGTTGAGTGGGATGCCGTAACTTCAGGTTATCATTTTCACACCTGCACTTGACTATTAGCTGCCCTGCCTGTTTCCGACTCCAAGGCATGAATCCATGCTGCAAAAACCTGTTGCAAATAACTTGACTGGTGGCTGATCAGACTGAAGCTTCACCAGCCAATTACAACTTTTCCAGATTCGTGATGTGTGAATGAAATCGACAAGCATTTATTTCATGCACAAAGCATGAAATCAAGTGTCATTTGCATTCAAGTGCTACTGCAGCTCCTCTCAGAACAAACATTAATTCTCTGAGCCATTCTTTTGCAGTTACAGCCATGCATTTGCAGTTTTGCAGCACTACCAGCTGGTCTCTAGATGGTTTTTGGTGGATGTGTGAAGTCAGTTCTCATCAAGTTCGCACAGGTGTCCCATCAGTGTAACACAGGTGCAGAACTTAATCCACTAACGTTTGACATCAAATTATTTTTGTTATATAAAAACACACAAAATGAGACTTGGTTTGATATTACATGCTGCAATGTGTCCATACACTTTTAAGTGTGTTTTAAATACACACAAAAACAACACTTCTGTCATCGTGTACTAACCCACCTGTGTGCATTTCTCAAAAGAAGAAAACAGGTAGCCAAACAGTTTTGGTGACAGCTAACAAAAATTGCATGGACAAAAAAATTTCCAAAACTTTTATCTTCCACAGAAGAAAGTTATACAGTTATCTATCTTGAATGCATAGTGCCACAATAATAAGTGAAAGCAAGACTGTATCAAATCAAAAGCAAAAATCAATACAATGGACAGTCTTCCTTCTGATCACTTACAAACTTTTGTCTATCTATCTATCTATCTATCTATCTATCTATCTATCT
>NW_015515290.1:0-461 GCF_001515645.1 Sinocyclocheilus grahami | reverse complement strand
AAAAAATATCTTCATGAACTCGCTTCATCAGCAATGCAGGGGGGGAAAAACTCCAAAATATGAAAAAGTTGTTGAAGAAGTTTGTGTAATCAGCTCGTGTTCAACTGTTTAAGTTTCCAGCGTGTGTGATGGCTTATTGTTTGGTCTCGTGCTCTTTGATTCACCAGAGATGGATCATAACAGTAACGCACACCGCTTGCAGGACAGCAGCGCTGATCAGAGGCGTGCAGCCTCTAACACTGGAGCCGGGTTTGAGGCAGCACTCGAACTCCAGCACCGCCGGGAGCTTTCTCCGTGACGTCACTGCAGATGTGCCTGCCGGCGCGCGCGCGTCTGCTCGTCAGGTGAGCAGGTAACAACACAAACCCTAAATAAACGAGGAACAAACATCTTAATGCTTAACATTCAGATTGTCTGAGCCACGTAACAAGTTAAAGTCCTATTTAGAGTCATATGCGATT
>NW_015515289.1:4819-5423 GCF_001515645.1 Sinocyclocheilus grahami | reverse complement strand
TATTAAAACCTGTGTGAATAAACTAGCAATATATTATTAACGCACCGATCCTGTTAAAAAGATAGAAGAAGAGAATTAATTAGAATCTTTATTAAAAGTAATATAGAGGTAAAAAGACCAGCAGATCTGTACGAAAGGTCATGCATCACTGTGGTTCTTTATCTTTAACGGCCGCAACACTGGCCATCTTTACAATTACCATACAAGAAGGCCAGAGAGGGCCAGCCTGAACTTTAGAAAGCGTCGTTTCATTCCCTCCCCCCATCAGCAGCTCAAAAAGACGTGCCTGATCTCTCATTGTGCGAATCTGCGGAGCGAGCCTTAATCTCCGGGCCTGTGACTCCGGTCATGCTTTCAATTGACAAAATAGTATCACACATTTCCCACTATTTACTCTCAAGACTTAGATTGTCTATTGATTTTAAATGTTTGCTCATGCCCCTGCGGAAAAGGCGCTGGCGGTAGAGAGACTAGCAAACAAACAAACAAACATTTGCCGGTTTCGCAGCCGATGTTCAGATCAATGACAAGGGTCTCTCGGAATTTATTAAACTGTGCATCGGGTCAAACGCATTAGATCTCACTGAAACCCAATCAATAGCAT
>NW_015515289.1:0-745 GCF_001515645.1 Sinocyclocheilus grahami | reverse complement strand
TCTAACGAGGGTCTGAGAAACTTGACATGAAGGATGCGGATTCAATCAGCGATTCTAAACGGACCCGAGAGGTCTGCGAGCAAGTAATGTAAAAAACAAATTGGACCGGTCAAGTCCAACTGATCAGTGCCGATCCGAGTAGAAACGAGCCAATTCTCTGTAATTACCTGCATAGTAAAAAGAACATTCTGAAAGGGGGTGTGAGGCCACTAGAAGGACAGCAAAAAGTGGCACAGATGGCAACAGACAGTTTGATTGACAGGGAGACCCATCGTACTCCCACGTACATCTAAAAACAGCCTTCGTTTGATCCTTTTCGGTTAAACCTCAGTGTTGCTTTTCATTTAGCATCACAAATAATTGCTCTGTTCCAAAACATAACGAGCAGAAGCATCATACAGAAGCCATCGTTCCAGAAGCCAGACGCCTTCAAAGGCAGCTGCCTATGTAGGCAGCGCGCTAGCTTTTGGAACGGACCACATACCAGCTGCAATATAATGGCAATAACAAAAGCCCCGAGACTCACAGACATGGCAGGGTGACCATGTTTCACATCACACTCCTCAATAATAGACGTCGTTGAAAACTCCACTTTGGGAGAGATTCCCTGAGGGAACGAGACAGGAGAGATAGAGAGCAGAAAAAAAACATCACAAAACTTTTCGAATGATGAAAAGACAGAGGGCAAATGCAGATAATGACACTCTTGGCAGATCAATTTACCAAAACAATCTACGTCTTCAAG
>NW_015515288.1:4688-5423 GCF_001515645.1 Sinocyclocheilus grahami | reverse complement strand
TTATCTGTTTGAAATTGCAAACCAAATCTGAATCTAGAAATGTACCAAATGATTCATTGATTAAACATTAAGATCTGTTTGATTAAATTAGACAAATGGTTTGACAATATAGTATGACGAAGGGCATAAATGTTTAGCTATATGAAACACTTACGTTTAGTGAAAACTAAGGATGAGTTTTGATTTAGTTTCTTGCACTAAACTGATAATAAGCTGAAATGTTTGATAATGTGCGTTTCTGAATGATCTGTTTAGGGATTATTTGGAAAAAACATTAGGCAATAAAAACCTGAGAATTCAGTACTATCAGGACAATGCAATTCATTCATTAATTTGTTTTTTACAAGAAAAATGTAATACACAAGATAATAGTTTAATTTTCAACTGAAACCAACCTCAGAATCTGTGATGACTCATGATCATATGGGATAGACAGATTTTTTTTTTATTAAATGTAGTATTATTTTTTTAATTGTGTAAATGATGAAAGATGCCAGATTTCATTGCACTAAATCCCCTTCTGTGGAAGAGAACAGATTACTTTAAATGGATAAGAATTTACTATGTTTTGTTTTGTAATTGTTTTTTGTGTGATGTGCTTTCTGACACATTAGAAAGTGCATCGTGTTCAATTCGCAGTTTCTGTATGTCTTTCATCAGCTGGTCCATGTCTTTCAAGCGATTCATTTCATTCTCTTGGGTGGTTTTAGCGAGCTCATCCATCTTCTGCTTTAA
>NW_015515288.1:0-690 GCF_001515645.1 Sinocyclocheilus grahami | reverse complement strand
GCTCAGCGTCCTTGCTGCCATTTGCGGCGCCATGCTGATGTAATAAGCATACATTTTCTATAAATAATACAGTACCTTTTAGTCTCTGCGTTCTGTTGTTTCTACTACAATGAAAGTGATGACTGAGCAGCACATTTATACTCTGAGTGGATGCTCCACCTCCATCTGTAGATGTCACACACTCTGCACAGGTTTATCAAGAGCCCCATCCACTGGAACTCAATTGACTCAGCAGGTCTTTGTTTTGTGTTTTATATTTCATTGGTTTTTATGACATGGGGGAAATATGGTGTGTTGGTGTGTCACACCAACGTTTCTTGTTTCTCATTATGAAACAAAATATTGATCTCATTATGATCTGCATATGCAACCACAACTGCTACAATAAATGTAATGAAAAATAGTTTTGGAAAGCAACGACAACAAAAAGTTTAGCTGCAAACGTCAATCATCAAGGTCCAAGCAACCAATATGCGCATGATTAGGTGATTCAATTGCCCTGTATCGCTTTCAATATAAAGTGCTTTACTGCAAATTCAACAGTCTTGAATCTCAATTGATAAGAAAAGTTTTAATAAACCAGTTTGCAGAAATACATGCTATTCTTGCAAGTTGGAGCACCCCTTATGAGCAGAATCTGATATGACCTGTTGTGCATCCTCAGAATGTCCTCTGGACTATGTGTATCTA
>NW_015515287.1:4807-5423 GCF_001515645.1 Sinocyclocheilus grahami | reverse complement strand
AAACGTGCATACCTTAGTCAAAGGAAGCTCCTGTATTACTCAGTGTAATTTTTTCCACTTCCACACCTGCAATGTGCATCAGTGTTGGGGGTGTTTTGAAGGGGACTTTGTCAAACAAATGGCCATAGTGCAATTTTCCATCTCTGTTGCTCTTGTAAGGCATTGTTGGCACTGCAAGTCACAGGCTTTAGGCCATCTAGATGAGCTTCATCTCCTCATTATATGTCCTTTCAAAATATCCCACAGCAGTGGGCTACTCTGAATAGAAACACAAGTGGACAGACCAGGCCTTTGTCTTTTAATGTAATACTGGAAAATGTGGTTAAATAGAATTGAAGAATAGAAGTATGAGAGTGTCAAGCCTGATTAAGAGGCCGCCGGGGAAATAGGATAGAAAAGGGTTAGAGAGAGCTAAAGAGAGACAGTTGGTATGATCCTGACCTAGTTAACCAGTGTTGAATGCAAGAGCGTCATTAGTAAAATGACACAAAAAGCACAAATTCTTGGTCAAAAACATCTTGGTTTAAGTGATACAACAGTTATTTGATCAGCACCTGTATTTTATCGAACAGAAGAGCTGAAAATGTTGATGGCTGAGTTGAATCCCCTTTAAATT
>NW_015515287.1:0-924 GCF_001515645.1 Sinocyclocheilus grahami | reverse complement strand
GCTCCTCCTTCTTTTCCAGCATTAGAATTGTTGTTTTGGGGTTTGCTGTAGGTTCTTCATTAGGGAACGCAGACATGTGATCTCATGAGCTTGAGTTTATATTGTGTTCAGATGGTCACTTGGAACATGAAACATCAAAGCAAAGTCTGCTGGTTTAATCATGGCTGGTTTCATTTTGCTACAAATGAAAATTCTATTTGTTGCTGAAATTATGGAAATTACAAAAAAACATGTGCTCAGAAAAGGACACCACAAAACTTCCAATAAACTTGAAAAAGCCAATATGTTTTCCATATACTGTACTGTATGTAAAATAACAATAGAAAGCCAAAAGCGACCCAACAGGCAATTTATAAGAGTAAAAACAGGCCTAAAGCTGACTCGCATTAGCATTCTGACATTTGCAGTTGTTTTCCCGTTTTTAATCGTCTTTCTCATTCTTTTATTTATTATTCTTACTATGATTCATGCATTGCTATGGTATTTAAAATGAAATATTTGAGAATTATTTATAATTATTCATAATTACTTCCCTAATAAAAAAGTAATACATTTATTTCATACTAAGCATACTTCAAATCTATTAACATATTTGTTGACATATAACTCGAGACTTACTTATTTAAAAATTATAAGTAAACTTTATTTGGAGTACCACTTGTGCACAAAGCACATTTCTTCTTATTAAGCCTAAAATGTGTTTTAAAGGGGTCCTATTATGCTTTTTCACTTTTTTAATTTTAGTCAGTGTGTATGTTTGGGCATAAAAAAGATGTAGAAAGTTACAAATCTCAAAGTCCACTACAAAGGGAGATATTTAGTTTTTTAAAAAATCCATTTTCAAGAACTACAGTAAACGGCTCGTTTGGACTACAGCGGTTGTTTTCCGGGCTTTATGATATCACAAAGCGGCTCATTAGAATT
>NW_015515286.1:4654-5423 GCF_001515645.1 Sinocyclocheilus grahami | reverse complement strand
GGAAAAACCGAGAGAAGGAAAGAATAAAAAAGCAAGGGAGGTCTGGAGGAGAGGAGAAATGCCATTTATTGCAATCCCTGCATTCTGCTGGCACAGAAAGAAGCTGTGCTTTATACAAGCAAAAAAACATAACTACCAAGTAAGGCATGAGCCAAATCTGAGGACGTTATTTTCTCTCTCCACTGAAAAATATATATACACAGTACATCGAGCATTAAAGAGCCTAAATTTGTATGTCAAAATGATCAAATATCCACTACTGATATGGCAGGTAGAGCCTCTTCCAGCTTCTAAACCCGAAGACAATTTGCACAGTATTTGTGCTCTGTGCTTGTGACTCGGATGGTGTAAATGAGCCTGATGTCTTTGGTTTGTGCCCAAAATTAACGACACAAAGAAACAGTGTTTGTGCAAATTATCTTCAGTGTTGGAGCGAGTCACTTGACTTTAAAATGAATTCAGGTTTTGACTTTGCAAACACGCAAAAGTCCTTGTCTGACACATGACCCCAAGTAGAACTCAAATATTTATACTGGGAAGAAAATATATAGTACAAAAATATATAAATATCATTCTATAGGAAAAAAATTGGGAATCCTTTAGCCAAAATGTAGTCTTAAATTTGCAGTCTGCCTGTAAAGGATAGTTCACCCTCCTTCGCTTTCACTGAGGGATGTTTCTCTGTCCCTGTAGTCTTCTCATGAATACAGATCACCCTGAGGCTTGGCACTCTCTCTCTCTTCACACATACACACACACACACACACAC
>NW_015515286.1:2433-3193 GCF_001515645.1 Sinocyclocheilus grahami | reverse complement strand
TTAGGTACTTTTTGTTAGTGTCAGCTGCAGATTGTCTTCTGTTTGCACCATGACAGTTATATAAACTCCAATTTGAATGATCTTGGTCCTCATGACAAATTTTCTTCAAGGAGGCCCATATGAATTTGCAGACGCAGTGCAGAAAGCATTCGGAACGGGATCCAAAAACATGTTCGTATTATTGAGAGCCTCCCTTGCTATATCACAGGCCAAGAACAAAGACATTCAGTGTTAACCACTAACATCAACGAACTGCTTCTCATACTGTCATTTTGACAAGCTGCGGTAAGACTCTCTCACAGAGAGAGACGCTCGGGCAAAACATTTGCGCTTCGTCCGTTTTTTAAGTGACACTTGCTTATGGAACATTAGGAGGGCGTATTTAAACGAAAAAGACAAGATGGCCTAACCGAGCGCCATAAATAAAACAAAAGCATTCCTTTGGCTTGGGAAAAGAAGTAGTTATGTAGGTCCACTACTATGGTTACACACTGTGTATGGCGAAACACGAAAGGCCGAGGGTTGTGTGCCTTCCTGCTCTGAAAACAAGATCTATTATTACCTGGACCGCTCTGGTTGGCCGTTGTCGGCTGTTGCCATGGCGAACCTCTTTACCCCGACAGACTGCAAGGCGCATCTCTCAGGATACCTCCGGTTATTAGGGCTCTGGTCCTGAAGTCTGCCATTTCCTGCAAAGAGAGAAGATATCGCAAAGATCAGCCTGGGCACCAGACACCTGCCGCAGTCAGCAGTCCAGCTC
>NW_015515286.1:0-974 GCF_001515645.1 Sinocyclocheilus grahami | reverse complement strand
GATCCCCTTTCCCAGCTGCCGCGTGACGTCAAACCCACACTCGTCCACAGCTGCAAAACATCAGCTGTAATGTCGGGACCCGTGGCTGCATGGAGAGCCATTCTGCTGCCTTTATAATTACTCCAAACACAGAGCTGTAAACAATAGTCAGCATTTAACATGGAGCTGGCACCTCACCAAGGGCCGGATTCTCGTAATAGTGCTGCCAGACACACAATGCCAGACTGCTGCCCGTCGGGAAAACAGCTCTTAAACATGGCACCGTGCTAAAAACCCTGTGCAGGTTAAACTCTGCATAAATACTACAGAAAAATGGCATGTGCAGGGTTTTTTTTTTATGCATTATGGGACACAAAGAACCATAATACATTTGAACGATCTGCAGAGGGGCGTATAGCGTGTATGTGCTGCTCTATTAAGTTGTGACGCACGGCATGTGACCCACCCCCCAGAGCACATCAACAGTGATGGAGGTCTCGGCAGGTAAGGGCACTGACTAATAATAAAGTCTGCCATTTATATCGGAAAGGGCATCCCTGTGGGGGGCAGACAGACTCTCCTGGCATCTGCTGGTTGATGTGAAAGTGGTGACAAGAAGCTTTCTAGCTTTCAAAATGTACAGTGAACATGTTAGGATCACAATGTAGGTCATGGTGTTAATAAAACATGCTAGTGTGTATGTGTGTATATATATTTATAGGCCTATATATACATACCCACACACACACTGCATGTGAATAATAGTTTTATCTGCTTAACCTAAAGAATCAAAGCATTTATATTATACTATATTATATACACTATAACTTATATTATATACACTATACTATACTATAACTTTATATGTTAAAAGGTTTGGGTCAATAACATTTTAAAGAAATTAATAATTGTATTTATTTTTAGACAAGATTTCTATTTCAAATAGATGCTATTGTTTTGAATCTTCTCTTTATCAAAGCTTTCTGGAAAAAAAA
>NW_015515285.1:4523-5424 GCF_001515645.1 Sinocyclocheilus grahami | reverse complement strand
AAAAAAGTGTGAATTATTAATTAGAGGGAGAATTTTCATTAAAGTTTTGATCATGTTGGTACTTTAGAGGCCTTTGAAATTGAAAATAAAAACAAAAATCGTTAGCCAGGGATTGTCCCTCACCGAACAACTGATATTGTCCTTCAGAGCTCCGCGAGTAAATACACGCATATATTTACACAACGTGAAACCATAAGTGCCCGAGCGTGAAATGTTTCGATAAAAGTTTTGTTGAAAGCAATCCACCAAAAAAAGAGAAGACGCTGTAATTGAGTGACGTCACTCGGCCGCGCCACGGCGGACTCGCATCCGGGTGCCACGTCTGAAGCGACGCTGTTGGCAGGTGACTCCGTGACTGACGGCCGTCTCAGCCAATCAGCGGGCTCTACGTCAAGGCGCGGGCTGTTTTCTCGCCCAATAGCGCGCGTTTGTGGGCGACTTTTAACTGACAGCGATTCAGAGCGAGGAACTACACCGCTGTTGGCAGCACGACCGGAGACATGTGTGGTGAGTATGGCCGTCAAAACCGCGCTTTTATTTCATATTTACACTGATAATATACAAACCGTTTGCTTACATTACACGCGGCATAGCCTAAAGGCATATGGACTGAAGTGCTGAGACAGAAAAGCGTTTGTAGAGAAAGTCCACTAGCATTTAGCCTGTGTGCTAACCCCTCGCCTGCCTGTAGCTAGCGCTGGACAGCTGTTTGGGCATCAGGTTGAGTCTGCGACCGCTCCTGTGATGCTACAAACGTCTTCTAGATAGTTATGACCTTAATGCTCTTTATAGTTAAAGGTCTACGGTTCTTGTTTTGTTCTTTATTCAAACCATACATAGGGTGACCATACGTGCCATTTCCCAGGACGTGTCCTGGCCAGGATTTCTATATTGCCTAAAA
>NW_015515285.1:0-247 GCF_001515645.1 Sinocyclocheilus grahami | reverse complement strand
GTGGAGCAAGTCACCCAGCAACTAGTAAACACCTTTTCTGTCACCTTGACGATGATGGGCACTCTAAAGGTCACAAGTAATGAGAATGATGTGGCAATAAACGTCTTCTCTACTTTAGGAAGGAGCTTTTGTCTTGGTCTTCAAAAGTTTGCACTATCCAGGAGAGGCAGTGGGCAGCAGGTAACTTCTACCTTATGTAGTCAGCGTTCACGCATGTGCTCAATTAAATGCGTTAATGCATTCATTT
>NW_015515284.1:4020-5424 GCF_001515645.1 Sinocyclocheilus grahami | reverse complement strand
CTCACTCACACACACACAGGTTTGTTTTTATGGTTTATGGGGACTAATATACTAATATCCTTATGTTCACACATAAGATACTTTTTTGGTTTCCTATAATGAACTTTTATCAATATTCTGTATCAATTCTATCAATACATCATATTGTGTGGATAAACATCTATAAAAGACATTAAAGTAGACCAACCTCCCAGAGGGAAGAACAGAGCATAGATGTTTTTAAAAGTGTCTTCATTCACAACTCCGCTCGGACAGTCCTAGCAAAAACAGGAGCAGACAAGAGCGCAATATTTAAGAGATATTTAAGTGTGTTAAATATATTGAAGAAGTGTTCACTCTTTTTGAATATCTCCAAAGAGAGCAAACAGCATCATTTGTAATTTCTGCACCCAGCAGGGGTTTAAGTGAACTCTCACGTTCTTGAATCCTCTGTAGAGTAGCTGCAGCTCTTGTCTGGAGAAATGGGTCTGCGACTGCAGCTGCTCCAGATTTTCCGGGTGATACCGCACCGTCGTGCTCTCTTGTTCTTCGTCCTCATTATCTGCAACACAGCACACACAGCCGCCATCATCTGTATGAGCAAAACAGCTTCTGTAGCGAACAATCGGTGTTTTTATGCACCCTCGCTTGCTTGCGAACTGTCCAAGAGCTTTATCTTTAATTAAGAATCCCGGCACTAGCAGGTCCGGTGACACTAATTACACAAACGCTTGGCTTTTTGATGAATAATGAAAAGAGATTGACATGTATTGATGGCTTTGTCAAGGCCATGTTTTCTTTTACACACCACTGAGAAAATGCATCAAAACAGATTTTGAGTCACGTTTAACAGTTTTGATTGATTGTTTTGTTATTTAAAGTGGTTTATAAAATACTATTTAGCAGCTATTATGTATGTGGGGGTCAATATTGATTGCATGAACAGCTCTGCTGGCCTGTTTCTGTGAATTTTATTAAATATTCACTGCTGTGCCTTAGCAGGTCAGGTAACTAAAGCCACTGAGGACATGAATAATACGTCTGTCCCAGATTCTCATGAAGAACGTTCTGGTGCATATAGGTCCAGAAGCACGGGTTTTCATGAGATATAGTCTCTGTGCCTGAAAAAGTTCTACTTCTAGCCTAATTTTTTAACATCCTTGTTCGTGTATGAGACATATACCATATCTGAGGAAATACAGAAGACACTGAAAGAGGAAAAAGTTGAAGATAACACAATTATAATCACATGATCTCCTTTAAAATATTCCGTCCTACTTGAACTATTTGCTATTTGTAGGTCAAAATGTTCTTGTTTAAGAGTTGTTTTTGTACGAGGAGATTAATTGGGATACCAGAATGACCCACTTAAAGATCGGTCAAGATGTTACAAGCTGCTGCTAGAACTTAATCAATCCAGCCACC
>NW_015515284.1:1010-2599 GCF_001515645.1 Sinocyclocheilus grahami | reverse complement strand
TATATATATATATATATAAAGAAACCCATCTAAATAGTGTAAAGGTGTTCTGTTAAACACTGTGTTGGATGTGGAAATGATGTATGTGAAATCACTGGCCCTAAATTTAATTTACACGGTAGAATATGGTATTTCACTCTATCTTTTAGGACTGAGAATACAGTTCTGAGAAACCTCAAATTAATCATTGCACACATGAAAAAACAACAAGTCAAAACAACATTACTAACAAAAAAAACACAGTTCCGGCTCAAATGAAAGAGTATATCGAAAAGAATGGTGGGTGATTGAATAAAGCTATAAAAATGAGCTATTTTAGTAATCCTTATATAAAGAATGACCCATTTTGTTGCATCTTCATCAGCAAACCATATCTGTTCATTTCAGCAGGGCTTAGTTTAATGTAATTTCTCTCATTTTTCCACATATTGCCATAGCGTGCCATGAGGAATGAGTGGCAACATGCAGTATCACGTTCATAAATGTCTCCTGTGGCCTGTTTCTGAAGTAGAAAGAGCTAAATATTGAATGGCTTGTAGCTATTTTGATGCTTTTAAGGCAAAGCAGGTGCTATATTAATACAGACGGGGCAGTGAATCCCCAGCAGGAAAACAATCAAAGGAATTAAACGAATCAAATACTAAATGCAATCAGCATGCATGAATGTTCAAGTACAGCAGATAAAACAGGAGCACAAAACCTTCTCAAACGCAGAGAAAAATGAAGCCAAAAATCCAGCAGAAATGTGTCAGACAAAATTACCTGAAAAAGATACCGGTGTCTGCAATACTTAATTTATGGCATTATTAAGGGATCATCAGTGTCTTATGGTCGGCTATGGAATGATGGAGTGTGTAATTATATTTAGTCCCACAAGGATATGAAGCATAGCCGAGGGAAAGATGAAATTAATTAGAACTCTCATCCACAAAGTTAAGACCATTAATGATTAGCACTGTAATTTCAATAATAACTCATACAGGGTGTGGTAAGAGATTATGTATATTATTATATTTATTACACCTAAATAATAGACAGTGATGACTGAATACAAACACAATCTAATTTACTTACTACACTGTGTCAATGAATAATGCAATTTTATTGGAAAACAGTGCGTGTTAAAACCTTAGCTGATACAACTTTGGTAGATTGACATTATTGTGTTGTATATGCCTGTGTTATATTCAGACTGAAAGATGATAGTTATTATAATCACAAGACTGTCTGGAAGGGGTTAAAACACCTGTTGACCTTTCTATTAGCTTAGTAGTAATATTATATGTATTCATTTTATTGAGACTTTTTAAAAAATTAAGAACTTTCTGTGAAGTTTCTCACGGCACAATAGTAAAAATTACTTTCTTTTTTGTAAAGAGATACTTTCACTGCCAGTTTGAGTTGAACTGAAAAAAGTCCTTTGCTGCTATTGTGATGCCTTTTTTAATCTTTCTAACATCAGTCATCATCAGTTTTTTGTTCTCCAAATCTAGCAATATTGGTGTTTGATCTGTGCCATTTTGGAGCATTTTTAGATGATCTATTGTAATTTAAGTGTATAATATATGATTGTTATCTTGCCTGTTGTC
>NW_015515284.1:0-778 GCF_001515645.1 Sinocyclocheilus grahami | reverse complement strand
TTGCATTGCATGGGTGTGATTCCCAGTGAATGCTGATAATGTACCTATACCTTCAGTGCAGTGTCTTTTAGTTTAAAAGTCATTCAAGTTAATCATACATTTTCACACACAGCAGTCATGAACTAATGATCAGTAATTAACCTACTAATTACATTTAATGTGTCTATTGTGTCACAATCCTCCTCTACATGCGTTTGTGTGAAACACACAGACTGAGAAATCCTCAAATTCAGAATTGGCTCATGTTGCACTTTAAGTTTTTAATAAAATCACTGCTTTAGTTGCACGATGTTTATGGTCCTCCAGATATTTAATGCTAACAGTTCAGGAACAAAAGCTGAGCGTGATAAAAGATGTAATGAACTTCAGGACAACAAAGCGACAGTCGAATGATGAAATAAGTCTATTAAGTCAACTTTTTAGTCTCATCCAGAGCGCTACATCACATCCAGAAGAGAGATGCTGTATAAACTGTTCGGCTTTACCTGAGCTCAGCGTGCCTGTGATTAATCGAGCTATGTGCTGAGTGAACTTGATCAGCTGCCGCTTGCATCGTCGCCGTCGGCTGCTCATTTTCATTGACAGAGAAGGAAGGAGATCAAAGCGAGTTCTCTGGTTTATTCCAGTGTTCTGTCGGCTTGAGTTGCGCTTGTTTCAGTTTCTGGTCAGGTATATGGATGAAGAGAAAGGTGTGAACGCGCTGCAGCTTTACAAACACCTGAGAGCGAATCCGTCCCTCTCTCTCTCTCTCTCACACACACACACACACACACACACA
>NW_015515283.1:4525-5425 GCF_001515645.1 Sinocyclocheilus grahami | reverse complement strand
TGTATTGTTAAAAGCGCTATATAAATAAAGGTGACTTGACAAGAGGATAATTAACTCTGCCTACCAGCATCCGAATAGATCTGGAATAGAGAAAGTGTAAAACTGATCCATCTAAAACAGCTGATCATGTGGCGTTGAGTGTAAAACGTCATCACAGATAGTTTGGAGCATTTTGACTCGAAGCCGTCTTTGGCCGAGCTCACTCTTCTACTTTTTCCAATCACGTATCAAACCGTAAAGGCATGTGTTCAGTAACATTAAGAAAATACTTGAATGTAAAAAATAAAATGCATAAAATTGGCCTAAAGTAGTTGTAAAAAATGTGTTACACTTATCTGCAACCTATATAAATACTTAAAGTTGGAATAAAAAAAAAAAAACAGACTTTTATCTAAAAAAATAAATAAATAGGATTAACAAATAAAGTTCCAAGGTCAACCCAAACAAGCCACTGCAACTGAAGGCATTTAGGAAACAAGCGAACAAACTTCTGAATGCCAAATTTGAGCTTTTTCAGTTGTTGCACAATCCTGGTACACGTACTGTTAGGATTGAGTTGTGTTGGTTTGGGTGTTTTGGTCTCTTTTTTTCTGTGGCAGGTTCTGTGATTGGAGTGCGACTGGAGCACACCTGATGCTCGTCATGGCTGTTATTTATACCTGGTGCGGCAGTTCGTCAGGGCGGTTGCTCTTCTGTTGCTCGAGCAGTTTGCCCCAATTTTGTGGCGTTATGTTTTGTATCCATTCATTAGCGCTGACCACACTTCACTTTGTGCATTCATTCACTTGCATTTCATACTGGTTGATAGAACCAAAAACAGTCACAAAAGTCAGTTGGCCTATCAGTAATATTTCATTGTAATAAATATTATGTTTTAAGATATTCCGCCGTGTCGTCTCC
>NW_015515283.1:2511-3189 GCF_001515645.1 Sinocyclocheilus grahami | reverse complement strand
ATATACTTTTCCAGTGTACCCTTTACACCCCATACAATATTGGTCACCCTTGTGGCGTTTCCACCGAAAAAATCATCCTCCACCATTTCTTGTTTCATCCGTTCCACGCCTGAAAGAACCATCTGTAAATCATGCAGATATTGAATCGGAATTAACTAAGGCAAATTGTCCAAAACATTTCCTGCATTTCTTCAGGGCTATCTTCATTTTATCCCATCTATTCATCAATATAAGAATACCTAGGACACCATGTTGTCATTGTTTAGAAAAAATCCCAACATAAAAACAGTTAATGTCATTAGGCCTATCATAATCCATAAATTCGCCTCCTTGCCATAACGAAACATTAATATTCCAATCGGATACAATGCACTGACTACAATAATAACTAGTTCCCCCCAATAAACAAAATAAAGCCCCCCATGATTCTAGTAAATTTGCCAACCTTCAGATACAATCATCATTGAACATACCAGAATTATTCTGCTTAATTTCTTCATTAGTATGATTCTACCAATTTGAAGGCAACTAAGTAGAATGTGCCACCAGAGATTTTTGTTAAGGCCTTGTAGCAGCATCCATAAAATAAATGCTCCAGTTTCCCCACTAACCTGCAGCAATTCGTCAGAGGACCCGGTGGAATCCTCTGGTTGCTCATTAGTTGCGTTTGTTGTTCCT
>NW_015515283.1:0-1411 GCF_001515645.1 Sinocyclocheilus grahami | reverse complement strand
CATTTGTCTCATTTTCTGTCTTTAAGGCTTGTTTAGTTTCATTTTTATTAAATATACTTCTGTTTCCCATTTCATGTTATCCATCTCCCAATAACCAATTTTAAAATTAAATTTGACTCTTGGTAAAGCCATTCTCTTTGTCCATATCCACGGAACTGTTTTATTTAATTCTAAGCTTATTCCAGTTTCAGATCTGGTCTCCAGTTCTGCGTAACCTGTTTTTCGCGATCCTACTTAGCCTGTCTCTAGTTGTTGTTAACAAAATATACTCGCCCTCTGGGTTTAATATTCTGCTATTTATTATCCATTCTTCTACATTTCGTTTTATTAATTCTGCACTTTTTATTTTCTCTTGCTTCTTTTCATTGTTCCCTTATATTTACACTGTCCTATTTTGCACGGGTTAAAATTCGTACTCGATCGAAATATCCAACATCCTCCTAATTCTTCATTCAAACTAGTCCTGTATGTTGGTCCTATGAAATATTTCAGTTTTATTTCCTTCTCGTTCTTTAATAAAATTATTTTCTTCGAATATTTCTCTCTCATTGCTATGCCAGTACTTCATTTTTACTGTACTTTTCAGTTTAACCTTGGGCGTTCTGACCATGTAATATATATTTTTGCCTGTATTTAGGTTAACCATTTCCAAAAATCCTGTGTTTTATTTTCTATTTAGTTTCTTTTCTCTTTCTTGGTGCCCCATACAGACAATTCAAATGCTGAGACATCACCACCTGACATTATTTCCCATTCTAACAGAAAACTTACTCTAATTAAGATCAATAATATTATTCCTAAAAATAATATCCAAAGTATTATACTCATCCATTTGCAGATCTGTCGCCATCTCCTCAGTTTCTTGATGGCTTTCTTCACTTCTCCAAGCTCATCCGAAATACTCTCCAGTGACGGTGTCCTTTTCATTTTTCTGCAAGCACAGGTTAGTTCTTAGGCCCAATTAAGAGCCGCCTAGATCTCCTCAAGATACCCTTCCATATCATTTTTACCTCGGGTTGCTTTTCGTGTAATTCTACCTGTATTCCTCTGATCCAGTCATAGTCTGGATGCGCACATGATAATACATTCATTTTAAAATGCATTATAACAGTGAAAATATCTTTCGGTTCTTCTGTGATCTGTTCATTATCATAGGGAACCCCTGTTATGTATGTCTCATCTACCGGACACCAAACTCTGTGCTTTTCTAAGTCGTTCGCCAGCGACACGGTTAGTTGCACAAATTTCTCCTTCCTGGTAGATCGTCCCTTTTCTTTCGTGATATTGAAACACGGCTGTGTTCCTCGGTAATCTTTATTGTAAGGCAGGCTATTTTCCCATCCGCCTCCTTGTATCCAAGCCTAGGTTCCCCCAGCTACGAACCTGCCATTGTTCGCCGAGTTTAACATAT
>NW_015515282.1:0-830 GCF_001515645.1 Sinocyclocheilus grahami | reverse complement strand
TAAATTACATTTTAAAATATATTAAAATAGAAAACAGATATTTTACATTGTAATAATATTTTACAGTATGTTTAGCTATAATGATATGTTGTGTCATTGTCGTTGTAAAAGCAGTGCTTAACAAGGATGACTGACGTGGCAGCACATTTCTTCACTAAAAGGTGTGACAGAAAACATAATATATGGCTTTTAACCATTTAGAACTTTGGACCTAAAGGAAGTGCAATATATATTTCCGCAATACAACTGTCAGTATACAGTTTTTATGACATTTACTCTAGATTTGAAGGGTGTGTCTGAATATGTGACTTCCCAACTGTATATAAAGACATTCTGTGCCAGTTTCAGTGGGTAGAGGAGTTTTTTGACTCAACGAAAAAGAAGGCAAAGGTACATATATTTAAATATACCTAATTTTTGAGGAACTTGTATAAATCAACCCTCTACTTAAATTTCACATGAACTAAATTTGTTTGTAAAAACTTAGCAATTTTGAAAAAGTGTTTCGGCATAAATATTCCCGATGCCTCACATTTCCTTACTTCTAGATCATGGAAGTCACATCTCAGCCGGCTGCATTTGAACCCAAAGACTTTCACACAGGCTTGATGAGCTGCTGTGAAGACACAAGCGTATGTAAGTGATTCCAATTGCACTAAACAAATACATTATTACTACATTGTAATCTATAAAGTCTAAGTAGTCATAACGTGACTTTAACATCAGTCATATATTTCAAATTAGGTTGTTATGGCTGTTTCTGTCTCACTTGTTTGGGCTGTTCTATTGCCAGTGAGATGAATGAGTGCTGCTTATGCGGTTTAGGCATG
>NW_015515281.1:3352-5427 GCF_001515645.1 Sinocyclocheilus grahami | reverse complement strand
GGGGTAATCAAATATAATTTTGATAAGCTGAAAATGGATATTAAATGGGAATAATTATGAGCCGTGTTTACATTTACAATTAGTAGCAGGTGTGATTTTCATGAAAAAGCTACCAATATGCCTTTTGAATGCCACTAGGGATTTGAAAAGATCCAAAACAAAACAGGTGTGTATTATTTTGGATGAGAGGGATCAAAAACAGAAAGTGTTAAAGATGAATAATTCATTTGTGCTCTCATGTTCTGAAGTTAAAATGTTCATATTCACACACGGGTGAGCAGTACTTGTTAGTTTAACTCAAAGGAAAGCCATTGCGCTACGTTGAGTCATACCCAGTTTTGAGGCACTGAATTTACAAAAGCTCTTTATTTCAAGTGTTTCACCGCCCATTGTTAACGATCAAAGCCATTCTAATTCAGATAATGTTGTTATAGCCACAGGTTCCTCCCCCTACTCTTAGTCCTGTTCAAAAGACTATCATGCCAAAGAGAGCTGGAGTAACTGCTTTTGATTTGAATGTGAAGTGCCATTCAGTTGCGTGGCTGCCGAGCGATTTGCCATGGTGATAGGCCTGCGTTTGAGAACACCTGGCAAGGTGGTAAATGTATTCTAATCTATGTGAATGGTAATGCTCTCACCTGGAGCCAGTGGGCCGGGGTGTGGGTGTGTGTGCAAACACAAGTGTGTATGGAAATAATCAGGCATTATTACTAAACACAAACTTGAGTGGATGAATCAGAGCGAGATGCATAGAAAGAAGGTGCAATGGAGAATTTAAGCTGATATAAGTAGGCTTTGTCATTTGCGTCTTAAGTAAAAAAAATTCAAAAAATGATAATGTATCAGCATTGACTAAAACCTTTGAAAGGTTATACAACCACACGTTTTAAGAGTTGAAGTGCATCAAAATGTTTGAATGTTACATTACCAGGATGGCTTGAGTGGAAACTGGAATATTTTTAGCAGGCTTCAGTTTTGATTGCTGCGATCCTGAAAATCTTTGCTGTTGTTAAGGGAATGGGTCTCTGAAGGGAATGAGAGGACGAGAAGAGAAAATCCACAGCCTAGGCTGAAAATGGCAGCATTAAATGGCTTGTCCTCGTGTGGAAATGCTGAGTGATTTATATTTTAACCTTATACATGTTACCATTAAAGTCAATGGCATTCAGCAACCATAAAGGTCTGTTATAGAAAAATTAAAAAGTTGTTATCTGTCTGTCTGGGACACTTAATTCTGATTGGCCAGTTTATACAACAACAAGCTCATACAAATCTCATCAAAAGCTTAATTTCATGTGTATTTCATTTGCTAAATAATCATCTAGTAAGAAGTATAATGTACAGTCAGACACTCACTTTATTTATTTATTTGCAATGTAAAAAACAGGATTTTATTTTTTTTGTTTACCACCTCACTGTACATTATCCCCTACTTAGATTACTGTAAATAAAGTAAATAAAATATTCATTATTTTAGTTTTATTGTAAACTTTTTAAAGGATAGAGGTGAAGTAAATTTAAAGGCTGCTGTAAAATTACAGTTATTATTCAAGCCAGTATTCATTATCCAAAATTATTTTATATTTCAGAAATGCTTGGTGGAAATTGGACAACTAATGCTCAAACAGAATTGTATCTCTGAGGGATCCATAAAGGGAGCTTGGTTTGTTTCCTACTCCTTCCCTGTTTGTGTCTGGTAAGCATCGGCCAAGTGGTCTTTGATCGACAGAGAGAGGATAATGTCATAGCAAGTCTTATATATGACAGCTGATGAAAGGATAGCCGGATTTTTGTTGATACTGTTGTCTTGTTCCTCTGTGGCTGTGAAGATAGGGATTAAATGGACTGAGGTTTGTTTTTGGTTTTCCCTTGAGGATCCTCAGACTCATCTCTCTCTCTCTTCGTTTCCCCTCCCCGCTGCCTTTCCTTCAAGGAATATGGCCAGGTTCATTATTTAGCTGTGCTCTTTTTGACAGCTGGGTCGGAGGGAGAATAGGGCTTTGGCGTGTGTGTGTGTGCACGTGGGTATGGAACAGCAGGCTGGAACTGAGGCCTGACAGAAGACAGGAGGCCTG
>NW_015515281.1:2619-3046 GCF_001515645.1 Sinocyclocheilus grahami | reverse complement strand
AATAGATCTCACCATATACTTCCCCATTTGATTGATTACGTTAAGAATGGAAACTTTTTTGTATTACAAGTTTTCCGATTTTTTTTAAATATGCAAATTATGCATTATCTAAATAAATATGCACTAATTTACATACATTTCCATAACAAAAATCACAATGAGTAAAGCCAGATTTAAAATTCTTGGTTCCCTCCCACATGCAAATGTGATATATAAACATATACCATTATTCAATTTCCATATATGAAATGTATTGCCGTATGAAAGAAAAACGTATATGAAACCTATTAGAAATTGGAATAATTTCAGATATTAACATGAATGTCTAGCTCATACAAATATGTACGTATAATACATTTTTGGACACATACAGTATGTCATGCTCATGTACAGTGGGGAAAAAAAGTATTTAGTCAGCCACCAATTG
>NW_015515281.1:0-544 GCF_001515645.1 Sinocyclocheilus grahami | reverse complement strand
GTGTCTTGCCTTAAATTGTCATCAGTGCATTTGCAATAGAGACTGGCAAGGTTTTTACAGTTTTTCATTATAGTCATAAATTTCAGGCACACCTCAAAAACGGATGCCAATTATGAAAATCGGTCATTCATAATTCACAAAAAATTTAATTTTTTATGGTAAAATAAAGTGGCAATCAAAGAAAAACCTGTTATTCAAAATCAATTGTCTTCTCTATCAGCCATTCAGCTCCACTCCTAATGAGAGTTTGGCCTGTGATTGCCTAGTGACGCTTCCATAGAGACTCAGTGCTCTTTGTGGTGACAATGGGGCTTCAGTTCACCCATGAGACAAACTGACTGGACAAGTCATTCATCGATGCAAATGCCAGCCAAGACGTGGTCATATGCATCTGTTTCCCTCTGTGAGCCCAACACTTAGCCCACACAGCCAGAGGCACGTATTCTTTGGAGCCAAGCCTGCGTGGTGCCTTCTATCCACCAGAGAGTTCAGCAGGACGGGTCATGAGGGAATGTGGCCATTTACGATGAAATAAATGTCACAA
>NW_015515280.1:5203-5428 GCF_001515645.1 Sinocyclocheilus grahami | reverse complement strand
ACAGATCTTCTTTATGCACCAAGAGCTTGTAACACTCCAAAGTTGTGTTTTGCTTCATATTTCTGTGGAAATTGTGATGCACTTTTTTCAGGATTGTTAGATGAATAGAAAGTTCAAAAGAGCTGCATTTATTTGAAATAGAAATCTTTTGTAATGTTACAAATGTCTTTACTGTCACCTTTGATCGACTTAATGCATCCTTGCTGAATAAAAATATAATTTTTT
>NW_015515280.1:0-1313 GCF_001515645.1 Sinocyclocheilus grahami | reverse complement strand
GTGATGTTGGGTGCCAGAATCGACGTAATACAGCCTCAAATTAAATTTTTTTGCATATCTGCTGCCACTGCCAGACAAAAAACCGACGACAGCTGTGGTTAAACGCGATAAAACGAGCAGACTGGACCGAAACGATCGTCAAAAATGCTCACGTTTGCAGCGCACACTTCTTATCAGAAAGTTGTTATGAGCGCGTCTACAGATTTCTTGCCATATTTCTTGCATCTCACGATTATGTCGTGTATGAAATAATGTCTGTGTGTAAAACCACAAACTAACAATTTATATATAATCATTTGTAATTGTATATACATTGTTGTGATTAATTGTGGTTGGAACAATAATGTAGCTGTAAAAATAGTTTCCTGCTGAAATTGAAATGTGTATACAGCTTCATCATGACTAGATAGACACTCATAGTAACAATCCTGTCAGATCGTCCATCCTTTGAGTGAGAGTGTAACGTTATACACAATAAGCATCACACATCTGGAAGTGTTGTCTCTCTCGGTTTCTATTTTGGCCTCTGAAATCTCATTGGGCCAAAAAAATGGCCTGTGTGAATGTTGAGCATGTCACACTTGTATATTACAATAATTTGTTTTCCTGCTAATTGCATCTCTCCCCTCCGGCTCGCAGGAAGCTCCTTAAGGAGCACCAGCTGGAAGCGGGAACCAAAGCTGCCCAGCAGGAGGAGCTCGAGCGACGGCGGCGTCTCGAACAGCAGAGGAAAGACTTCCCCCTTCTCGCAGGTGAGACTCGCCTTTGCCGCCCACTCCTCCTCTGCAGAATTGTTGGTATTGTAGTTAGTTAATTTATTGCGTTGTTTATTTCTGTTGTCAGATCTATCCACTGCAGCGCCAGGTCCCAAACAGGAAGTGATCTGTCTGGACAGCAGCGGAGACGAGGGTGAGGCTAAAGAATCTCCGCCCCCTCAGCTGCCTGCCCTCAGAGATGGTAAAGTCAAGTATTAGTAGTAGTACAGTATTTGTCATTTACATTATTGCATTACATTTTTTCATTATTATTAAATTTTTCTTATTATTTACATGTTTTTATTACTATTTTTATACTATATGACTTGTATATCTTATAAACTCAAAATATGTTTTGAAGCAAGTCTTATTTTTTCATTTTTATTATTATTAAACAATTATTAAAATTTTTAGTAAACATTTTATTATTTGCGTTTATTTATAGTAATTATTATATAATATGTATTACGATAAATGTTTAATAATACCATTAACATTAAACATATGTAATTAATGATATTTATATACAATTACTTATTTTTAGTAAACATTTATTAT
>NW_015515279.1:0-2915 GCF_001515645.1 Sinocyclocheilus grahami | reverse complement strand
TAAGCTACAGGTAAATCTGACACATCTCACATCAACATGCTTTTACCATATTTTTAAGTTTAATTAATGTGCTGGCTAGATTTACTTATTGTAGTTATTATGTCAACAAGGTTTAGCTTAATTAAATCATGGCCACGAATTAAGAACATTATAATAATCAATAAAACTAGCAATCGGGTATTCATTATTATTTTTTAGCAGTTCTCACGTTGGCTACGTAAATTTTGCATCGTTTTAAGGTTATAAAATAAAACTTAATTGAAAATCGGTAAAGTTACTCACTCTGATTGCTGTCCATGTCATCCATCTTTAGTGATCCAATTCGGTAGGTGGCGCTGTTACAAAAGAATAGGGTCCTAGAACTGCGGTCCTAGAACTGCGGTCCTGAAACTGCAGCCTCCGGTTGTGCAGGAACATACTATTGGTGAGAGGAGGAAATAATATGGGGGAAATTACTTAGTGCGTCTGTAAGGTGGGCTGATTTTGTTTCTTTAAAAAAGCCTATCTGCACAAATAAATGAAAATGAATGCAAATTATAGCCTCGCATGGTATCTGATCAACAGTCTTTGTGATTGAGCATTAGAGAAGAAAAACGAGTGAATTATTAGTGAAATATTTCAATAAAAAGTAGGTGTGAGGAAAACATATACGGAGTTCATTAAGAACTGAGCGATTTTGTGTTTTTGTATGTTCATGTAAATGATTGTTTCGATGTTTGCAGTGATAATGTTGCTGTTAGTCTTGAGATCTGTGAGGGGAATGCGAACCAACTTAAAGTATCGTTGCTGTGATTTTATTGATACATTTATTTCTCTTTTGAGATTTTTCTTTGGCAGATCAAATCTGTTTGCGCAATAAAGTTAGTTTTAAGTTCTATATTCCAGATAATCGCGTTGTTTAAGGGACCGTCTGCAAATTGCAGTGAAAAAACCATAAACAATGCCCAATCATTCTTTCAAATGAATGATTTTACAAGATTGTAGTGAATGCAAGCTGACTTACTGAAAGTGAGCTGCGACAATTGGAAAGTTAGTGTACTTGTATAAAGACGGGTAATTGAGGTAAATAGTTGAGTATGGCACTTTACTGAGTTCATAAGAAGAGAGGTATTGGCAAAAAGTCACATAAATCAGTTGGGACGCTATACACTGTTAAAAATTTCCTGTAGAAATTACAGTAACTTACTGGCAGCAGTTTGCCAGTAACTTACTGTAAATTAAACTTACAGTAAAAGTACTGTATTAATGATTACAGTACCATTTAACTTGCTGTAAATGTATTCACAGTATGCATACTGTACTTTTAGTTTTTACTGTAAAATATACAGTAATTTTATGGCCTTTTCTTCAGTAACGTATTGAAATACAAGAATTTAAAAAAATGAAAATAAGCAATCACTGTTTATAAAGCTTTTATTCAAGATTCACATTTAAGTAATGTGATATATCATTGGAACACAAATGATCTATTATCTCTCGTCTCAGTACAGTATATGTCTGCTGTGCATCTGCTATGGTAACATGGTAACTTTTAACAACAACTAATTGATTTATTTGTTCATATAACTGTTACCTCTATCCATTTACATTCCCCAGGATCTTAATATTCACATTTAAACATCTTAACAAATGATCAAATGTGATCAGAACACATATGATAACCCTAAACCACAAAAATATGATGACTTCATGTTGAATGTCAACTCCGTCATTGGCCAATCTTGAAACCTTACGAAACACACGTGTCCTTGAAAAACACACAAAAAAAACTTGCTTTGATATGAGATATTATTAAGCCTTGCTTTTAATAAAAACATGTTCTTTTTGATCATTAAAAACATTTTCATCCATTTTACAGCATATGAATGACTGAATTGTATCTGTGTTGTTTCAAGGGGAAAAGCATGAACTGTTTATGAATTCCATTTTACAGATTAGACAATGAAGACTTCACAATACTACACTGTAAAATCCAATAGTTTACCTTACTTAGATTTAATTAGTTATATTTACTTTAAGTTACAGCTACTTTCAAGGCAAATAAAACAATTTACTTAGTGAGTGACACTTACTTAAAATATTCAAGTAGCCACAAAGGAACCAATGACAATAACAAAGCAGTGAGAGGCAGCAGTGCACTAACCTGTTGCTAATGTGCAACATAACAACAGAAGAAGAAAAGAAAAAGAGTCTTAATAGACTTTTCACCCATTTCCTCCATGTCTGCAGTTATCTTTCACTAGTTGCATTCACTCGTTTCTCAAAGTCATCTTGAATGTTGAATTTTCAATACAACTGAAATATTTGCGAGAACATCACATAAGCTAACTTCATATTCAATTGATGTTGATTTTCCTAAAATGTGTTTTTTTTTAACTCACCATTACAGTGATTCCCTTTGGTCAGGCACTTGGAACATGGTGTGTGTATTTATAATTGTCTTCCGGTTAGTGCAGCAATGCATCATGAAGTCTCAGAATTATTTGATTTCAAGTGAAGAAAAGTATTAATTAGGTTGCTTTTAGAGTGTGACATATCTTCTAATTAAAGTATTAGTAACATAAAGTGTGTGTATATTAATGAACTTTTGCAAATTTCATTATTCATAAATACCTTGAGATGATTTAAATTGGGTTTATATAATTCTTAAACCGAGTGTGGTAATATGCTGGAGTCATACACAGACTTAAACATTCAGCACGTGAATCACAACAATGGTAACAATTCAATTTAATTTATTTTCATTAATTGTAACAAAAAACATTTTATTTGCTCTTTGCAGTGCTACTACAGACACAAGACAGCAAATAAAATTGGCAAATAAAATCAACAACTGTAAAACAAAGCAACTGCATTATTTATTCATGCTGCAATGCTGCAATGTAGCTATACTAAGTCATGAGTAAACCTAAATG
>NW_015515278.1:5000-5430 GCF_001515645.1 Sinocyclocheilus grahami | reverse complement strand
TCCATGGCCTCCTGACCACCTCCCATCACCACCTGAGCAACACAGAACATCTCTGCTATTGCCAATGTAGAAAAGGATTTGCTTGCAGTTAAATGAACTGTAGCATGGGAGAAACTACAGAAGATTTCAGAAACTTGCATGGTCCATGTTGGGTGAGATAGCAGCGGAGTTAACAGGTCGCTCTGTCTTGAAGGTTTTGATGTGTTCGAGGTTTGTGGAGTCAAACATCTGCACAATGAAGGAAGCCATATGCGAGTCAGACTAACCCAGCATCATTCCTGACAGTCTACCATTCAGTTTTCAACACAAACCTTGGCAGTACAGTCTTTGGAGGCACTGATGAGCATCGTAAGATCCACAGACGTCTGGATGTCGTTGATCTGTTTGGTGTGTTCCTTCGCCACCTTCAGAATCTCCCCTGACTGAAGAA
>NW_015515278.1:0-734 GCF_001515645.1 Sinocyclocheilus grahami | reverse complement strand
TGAAGATGAATAACAAATCATACATTCTTTGTTTGGTGCAAACTATGATTTGTGGGATTTAAACCGAAGCAAGAGGGTGGCTGGAAAGTGTACAAGCAGATTTGACCTGATACAACAACTTAAGGCGAGAAATTAAATAAAAACACCCAAAGAAATAGCATCGCATTACAACTGCTGTTTCACGGTAAATCATTTTTCACCAATTTCAGCAATCTGCCCATTAAAATTATTTTTTACGTTTTATCAGCCAAACAGAAAAGAGACAAGCATTTAGTGGACAAACACTGAGCATTCTGACACAGCAGCAACATCCATGCCCCTCTAAATGCAAATATGAGATTTTCTCGGGAATAGGGTGGGATAAAGCAAGCCACATAAAAACCAAAGATTATAAACACAGCATAGGAATCATGTTGAAGGCACAATCTTCCCTGACACAATGAAACCCCCCAGGAGCAGCCAAGTCAGCGGTTCCATTGTGGACGCAGATGCGGAAAACCACAGACGCTGACTGCCGACGGAGGGTCGGGGGTCTGGAGGAGGCGGGAAGGATTGTGTGTGTCCTGGCCGCCCAGTAGCAGCAGCAGCAAGACTCAATCCTGGGCTGAGCAAACCTCTCTGGGAGTCTCAGCCTCTAGATCTGGAGCGCAGTGGCACGCAGGGCTACAAGCGGTTCGTGGAGTCTCTGCGCTGTTCTGATGGACAGGGCTGCCCTCCTCCGAGTCTGTGGCTTC
>NW_015515277.1:4777-5431 GCF_001515645.1 Sinocyclocheilus grahami | reverse complement strand
TGTGGAATTCATTGGCCGGTCTCTGTGTCAGTCACGCTGTGTAGCTTGTCAGGCGGGCTGCCATCTGTCTGCCTGTCTGTGCCTGCTGTACAGGTGCAGGAAGTTCTGCACAGCAAGTGTAGACAGGCAGACAGACAACGCTCTCAGTCAATGGCAGCACAGCCTGCTTCTCCCGACCGGAAGCCGGAAGTAAAGGGGCAAGAGAGAGGACAAAAATAATGTGTTACTAAAATACAAACCTGCATGCCCTCTAAATCTGTTGTAAACATTTCTATTCACATCATTGCATTTAACATACATTTTCATGCTCTTATGCCATTTAACAATTTTGTTAAGATAAATCAATAATTGTCTGCTGAGATTTAAAAATTATACAGAAAATTCATAATACTCTTAACCAAGACAGTAATTTAAATGCAGTAACTCATTGCTAGATTATAAAACACTTTTCACTGATATTTCACTCTTTCATTTTTCATTTTGTTGAATCCCTCTTTTCCTCCTTTGCTTCTTATTTTACTTGCTCCCTTTTCCTGGTATACCCCCACCATCTCTCTCTGTCCATTGGGAATTAAGGCATTTGCTCTGAATCACCCTGACATAGCTGAAAGCCCACCAAGTCAAACTAACACACACACACACACACACACACAC
>NW_015515277.1:2127-3258 GCF_001515645.1 Sinocyclocheilus grahami | reverse complement strand
TCTCTCTCTCTCTCTCTCTTTTCACCTCTTTTTCTTTATCTACTTCAATCACTCAGTCCAACCCTGCTGGCCTCGACCTTCACAGGAGGCGGTAGAAGATTGAAAAATAAACAGGACAGAAATAGACTCCATTGCTTCTATCTCATTCTCAGTTGGGATAACGCCGATGTAGAGGACGGAGAGAGGCGCTCCAGACGTCCATTTACCCGTTTTCGACTTTCTTGGTTCCGTCTTGTCCCCGGTTGCCGTTTTCCTGTTTCGGTTTGCAGTATCCAGCCTTGACGTGGCACATTCGCTCCCACAGCCGCCTATCTGGCAGGACGTTCATGGAAGGCATAGCAAAAAAGAGGGAATGAGGAGTCAGAGAAGGAAGGAGAGAGAGACAGAGAGAGAAGAGAGGGAGGGACCCCACTGGCCATATAAGGGTTGATGGGACCCTTGGGGAATAAACTTTTGGAGTGGTCCGTTGTTTCTCAATTCCTCTCTTTCTTTCAATCTTTTGGTCTGACTCACTCCTGTCTTTCTCCCTCCGTCCTCTCTCGGTACTCCCAACCATCCTCCGGACTTCCCTGCCCCATCTCTCTCTCTCTCTCTTTCTCACTCGCTCTCTCTCACTCTCTCTCACTAAAGCGGTACCAGATGTTGTATTCTTAACGCCAACCTGTCATTTCTAACTTTTTTTTCAGCCTCTAAAAACTCAGGCAGGAAGTGGGCCCCTCTGGAATGAAAAAAGAGAGAAAGTTTTTGAGGGGAGCAAAAAAGGAGGGGTGCAAGGAGTCAAGGAGGACAACGAGAGATAGTGTAGTAGTAGTTTAAAGGAATAGTTTCCCAAAAAGTAAAAATTCTGTCATTGTTTGCTTACCCTCATTCTTACATACCCATATGCTGTTTTTTTGATGAATTGTTGCACAACTCGTTGATAATTCATAGTGATCAGGGCCTGTCAAGCAATTACTCCAACCCTCAGTATCACATTATCAGAAATCATTCTGATATGCTGATTTAATGCTCAACTAGCATTTCTTATCATACTTATGTAGAAAACAGCATTTATTTGAAATAGAAATCTTTTGTAACATAATAAACATCTTTCACTTTTGATCAATTGTATTATTGCTGAATAAAAGTATA
>NW_015515277.1:0-495 GCF_001515645.1 Sinocyclocheilus grahami | reverse complement strand
AGTTATTTTGAATCAGATCTTTCAATGAATTGGTTGATCTGGTTCACAAAAGTTATCTGAATGATTTGTTCATGAATTGGACTGATCCAGTTCTTAAGTTGAGTTCAACTGGTGACAGTTTTGAAGATGGAAATCTTCAGTCCCCATTCATTGTAATTGAATAAAGAAGAGCAACCAGTCTTAATAATTTCTTCTTTTGTGTTCCATGAAAGACAAACATCACAGGTTTAGGCCAACGAAAGGGTAAGTAAATGATGACAAAACTTTCCTTTTTGGGTAAACTATTCCTTTAACACTAATTTTGAGAAACTCCTAATACAGTTTGTTGACACTATACTAAATCTTATTACAATCTTTATTGGCTGTTTCTCAAAACTTTGCCATGTTTGAATGCTAGAAAAGGAACCCAGACATGCTGTCAAATTAGGTAGTTCACGAAGACTTAAGATATCCATTGTCTGTCTCATTTTCTAGGAAAAAGAGAAGAAATACATG
>NW_015515276.1:1927-5431 GCF_001515645.1 Sinocyclocheilus grahami | reverse complement strand
TTTTAAAAAAGAAAGAATTGACAGGGTGTATGTGCAGAGTTTTTTTAAATAAAATCCTGAGACCTGCACAAATAAAATTAATACTGTATGAGCAGTGTCTATGGTAGGGCATTGTCTATGGTAAAATATTACACCATAAACTGACTGTAAAAAATAAATAAATTTGGAGTTGAAATAATACAGGTTTTTACAAATACGATAAGTTTTATAAAGTGATAAACCTCACATTTCAGCCTTTAAACAATTTTTAAGAAAAGGGATTAGTCAAAATTATTTAAACATTAAAGTTATTATTTTAATTTAAACACACACACACAAACAAACACACATCTTACTTTGTTAATTATTAAAATGTTTGTATTGCTCTGATTAAAAGCAACAGACCTGCTTATTGAAAATGCAAATTCATTCTCTGACAGCAGGGGGCGCATTTGGAACGGCAGGTATGCAACGGTTTCCCCGGTAACAGCAGTACACAGACTTTATAAGTAGGCAAGAGGGAAAGGGTTTAAAATAGAATTGGGATTGGGCCTAAAACTGCTTGAAGCTTTATAACCTTCTGCATTATTAATGAAGAATGAAGAAAAACACCAACCTGTTTGTTCTTCAGTATCTTCAGTGTGTTTCATTCTGCAGGGTTTGTGGGAGGGGATTCTCTGATGATGTAATTGTTGTGGGAGGAGCTTCACTGAACATGAATTTCTGTGTGTGGATTTTTTTTTGCTAATCTACACATTAAAGGAAAGTAAGCAGATGTCCTCCAAATTCTATCTTTGAAGAGACCAGAGCCTTTAAAATGCTAATTGTTGTCTCTTTGTAAATCATTATATTACTATATCAAAAGTAACAGCATCAACACAATGAGCATAACAACTTAAAATGCTCATTTAATAACACTGCACTCTGTTGTTGATATTTCTATCCATATTTTTTTCATTTTGCCCGTGTTAGAAAGTTGAAATTTGATGACACCCATCTTCATTAATGACTACAGATAAATAACTACACTAGAGCACACAATATCTAAATATAGTTTTACGTGACTCAAAAGGAAGTATTTAGCGGCATCTGTTCTTAGTTTTAACCATCTAAAGCTCAGTAAAGATAGTTTTGATATTCGTCAAATATTCGCTTTTCCCCTTGTTCTATAGAGTTGACAGTCTCAAAGATATCAGTAGCACTATTAGTTTAGCACTATATGCATGTCCTAAAGGGTTGAAAACCCCTGTTTTAGTAGCATGACGAACAGAATGGTTATTCAAATTAACATTAATTCATATACAGAAAATGAGCAACAAGTGTTCCTCATCTCTGTAATGGATGATTTTGTTCATCTCTGCATTGTTGTTTATGATGAGAGTAATCGCGAGAGTCCATTATTATTCCTTCAGTGAGCGCCTAAACCGAACACAATGATAGCAGATTTTTCCTCACTGGTGACTAATTCAAATGCCTCTGATTTAGCACTGCATGCAGTACATGTGCTTAACACAAACGTGTGTGATTAGTTATAATGATCAATGTGCATAAAGCAGTCTTTGATGCAGTGTAAGCAGATCTAAACATATGCCGCATCCAACACTTTTAATTTATTTTCACATTGTGAGTGATGACATAGACCGTTCCAAGAATGCGGACACTTCAAAATATCTGAAGCAGTCGAATGTGGCATCTACCTATGAATCTATGCCTAAGGCCTGTTTCACACCGCATGTGTAAGCAGTGTATATATGAAGAGTTCAGATGCAAAACCCTCTAAAAGCCATCTGAAATTTTCTTCCAAAATTAGCATTTTTATCAAGCTCCTATGTTTATGTTAAGTTATTTCACTTTAATGGCAATGAGAATAAACTATTCAATGACATTAAAGTGAATGGGCGTGGAAATTTCTCTTTGTGATTTACTGACATCACACAAGTTAAAGAACACAGACGCAACATTTAATTTCTATAATGACCAGCACAGTCTACCAAGAGCAATGCAAATTACCGCCTGTTTTAAGACATGCTTTTTTGGACGTTAAATAATGGCGCAAATACCAGTAATTTGACAAGCGCAAACGTTAGTAAATCACGTTGCATGATTCATTTTAATACTCTACTACCATACATTTTGCGTCTGAAAGAGAAACTCCTACAAATGCATATTATTTAAGGTCAGGCGCAAAAATAACTGTGTCCACTATGGAATAAAAATAATGACAAATGTTTTTGAAACAAAAAAGCATGTTGAACAGCATAACTGTAAAAATAATGCATTGAATTAACAGTGCTTGCATTTTAATGCCTTGTATTTTCAGGGCTTGCATTTTTAGGTCCTGAAATTTAACATAGCTGTTTATTTTGGCTGTGAATATTTCAATTCAAAACATTTCACACAATTAAAAATTAAATAATTCATATTCACCTTCCAGAATTAAATTTCGAAATATTCAATCTGCTTAAAAATACAATGTATAATATTCGATAGGCAAATTTCGGTCCATTTTAGTAATAGGAAGTACTGCATACCGGTCCACTTCAAGCACTGGTAATAGCTCATTCTCGCTACATGAGATACCTGTCTGTGACGCAATGCCCTGTTATACTGCATTTCTGTGTAATATTTATGGTTTCTATAGCCGTGGCATGATTATAATGGTATTAAGAGGTGGATTATTTCATGTAGGACGCCACTGAAGCCTATGTGAAATGCACGGACAACCACTGGGTTATACAAATGGTAGGCTAATGAATACACCAAAAACATTCCTACACTTTTACTATAAAAAACAAAAATCAAAAAAGATAATAATTTTAGTCCATGAAAACAAGACCGAAACAAACTCTTGTTGCATGAACAAACTGTTTCATGATAATGTAAATATAAGAAATACGTGATTTGCTCACCTCTGTCCGAAAGCTTTGATGACTCTTTGTTCACGGTTCCTCCAAAAGTGATTTCAGACAGACTTCTGAGGCAGCATAACGCTTTAATAATCTACAACAAGAGAGCTTTGCTGATAACTAATAGGGCTGTGCGATTTGGGGGAAAATATCAAATTGCGATTTTTTTGACAGATATTGCGATTGCGATTTGAGTTGCGATTTTAAATTTGCAAAGTCAAGCTTCAGCTCAATATTGCCAATAATGTGCAGCACAGTATGGGTATCATTACCCTGCTGAAAAAAAAACAATAGAAACCATCACAGAAATTCTTATAGTTTCCATTAAACCATTACAAAATTCCTTTTTGTTTTGGGTATTATTCCAATAGGAATTACTGTTGTTCTATTGGTTCCCATCTGCCAGATTACATCCCACCAATAGAATCCATCAAATAGACACCATTATAGTTTACATTAAAACCAAACAAATTCCCATTATAACCTGAAATACATTACATTTGTTATTGTGTTTTGGGAGGGGTTCTATTGTTCGGGGTTTTTTTCAGCAGTCAAGATTATAATGGTATAACTACTTTTACAGAATTAACTTAATTACTGAATTTCACAGAAAATATTT
>NW_015515276.1:0-1293 GCF_001515645.1 Sinocyclocheilus grahami | reverse complement strand
GGCTAGAGCAGTGCTGATTGGGGAGAACGGAGGTGCGCTCACTGGTTAGTAAGACTGCAACTCAAGGCTGGCAGTCATGCATATGCTCTGGAACAAAGTAATATCGCGTCCATATCGCAGGCTTTGCGATTAGGAAATCGCAACGTTTCAAATCTCGATTTCGATGCGATTTCGATTAATCACACAGCCCTAATAACTAAGCAAATATTTACTACAATACTAATATCTTGCTAGAATCAAAAGTTGAAAAAGTTGGTCAAAACCCTACATTTACTCAAACTGGCATCCACTTTTATTTCTTATCTCAGCTCTCACTGAATCTAGGACTGTAATATATTTCAGACGCAGCCGCTGAGCTCAAGTACAGTCTCTGCGGAACAAAAAGAGGGTGTTTCCCAATTACTGGGCGTTTTCACACCGGGACAGGCATTTTTAACTATCCAATCAGAAAAGCACAGAGACCCCAAGAGGCCATGTGTTATTTGCTATATTCTTTCTCGAGTTTCCAGCTTTTTTATATCTATATCACAAGAAAACAGCTTGTAGAGATCATGAGAAATCAAGAAAAATAAATAATAACGCTGCATGCGTTTCGGACCTTCGTAAAACAGGAAATATATGCGGTTTTCCCCAGTGCATAGGTTTACACTAATGGAAACAAAGTTACCTTGAAGCCATGCATCTTTCGATGCTGAGCTGACTGAAATTTAATTTAGATTAAAATTATAATATCTTTAGATCTGAAAGTAAAAGTGAAAACTAATGAGATAGATCTCTCTCCTACTGACAAGTAGGGATGGGTATCAATGAGGTTTTAACTATTATTATGATACTCAGAATCAGAATCTGCACATCAGTCTAGTTCTTTAACCGTATTCTTTTTTTTTTCAGTATGAAGGTATTTTTAGTGTTTAAGATTTATATACATAAAGTTTACATATAACTCTGATACTAAAGAAAAAAACTGTTGCAATTAGCTTGATAACGTTTATGTACCAGTAATAAATTGTAAGTGTATTTTCTTAATTGTTTTCAGTACTGAAAGCAGAACTGATAACGTCAGAGCTCATCAATGCTACAGTGTTTTGTAATTTAGCCCCAGGGCTCCTTTAATACCGGGTTCAGGTATTCATTCAAGAGAAGCACAGAAGGATCAGTTACAAAGCTGACAGTATATCATGCATCTGCGTTTTCTAAATATATCATTTTAGAAGAATAACTACTTGTAAAAATAACAATGAAGAACATTATTAAAATTAAATCTCAGTCTCTCTTAAAAGTGTTACAGCCTCT
>NW_015515275.1:4490-5431 GCF_001515645.1 Sinocyclocheilus grahami | reverse complement strand
GGATTTATGTTTAACACTGGACCCTAGACATATGAAAACACTGGGCATAAGTAATCAGAACTAAAGAGGAAATAAACGAGACACAGCTGAATCAGACAGAACTCAATGGGCACAGGAACAGGAACAACGAAATAAGGGCATGATCTAACACAAGGGAGAAACTAGGACATGGAGAGCACATGGGGAGCAAAACACAAGACAGGGACACAGGGGCCAGTCCATGGGTGTGACATTACCTCCCCCTCCCAGAAGGCACATCCACGCACCTCATAACTTCCAATCTGGAGGGGGGGTGGGCGCTCTGGAGGCCTCTAGGGACAGGCTTACACAGGACGGAAGGCCTCCAGCGCAGTACCCATTCTGGGAGCCATGGCGGAGCGGGCAGTTCAAGGGGCCATGGTGGTGTGGGCAGCTCGGGGAGTCATGGCGGAGCTGGCAGACTAGGGAGCCATGGCGGAGCAGGCAGCTCAGGGAGCCATGGTGGGGCGGCCTCCGTGTTCTTGGCCTGAGCACTCTGACCGGCCGTTACTGCCGGAGCCTTATAGCCCCCCCCCAAAAAAAAAATTGAGGGAAAAATGTTGGGTTCTGAGGCCCAGATGTGGGAACAGCTGCCCTCCCTGGGCTTGACTCGGGAACTGTGGCCCTCCCTGGGCCAGACGTGGGAACAGAGGCCCTCTCTGGATTGGACGTAGGAACAGGAGCCCTCTCTGGGCTTAACTTGGGAACAGGAGTCCTCTCTGGACTGGATGTGGGAGCCGACACTGGAGCAGACTCAGGGGCTGGAGCTGACAGTTTTTTTCTACTCATATTCCTCCTTTGGTTTGAGGTTAAGGAGCGGGCTGCTGTCACAATTGGGAGTGAATTGGCTGGTGGGCTTGATGCAGAGCTGGTTCTGGATCGGGGCTGGACACTCTCCAGACACCGGAGGATACCTTCCCTCC
>NW_015515275.1:2396-2746 GCF_001515645.1 Sinocyclocheilus grahami | reverse complement strand
TTTAGTTAAGGCATATATGAAAGATACTAATAGATATTAAATAGGTATTTTAGGGCATCTTACAGATGGATCATTTGCGTAATAATATCGCGCTAGCCTCAGGTGGCACACGGCCGATGTTATCACTGCTAAACGTTTCATGCAAAGTGTGAACACCAGAGGCAATTACGAAGACCATCATTTAATCGAGTCTTTATGAAACTCTATGAAATGAAGTTAACTCAGCACATTGTGTTAAAAGAGCTGTTTTTCAAATGCCAAGACTTTTTCAGCTCCACACCGTCACCGTAGCTGTTGAGTTGTGCATAAAAGAAAAGCCACTCTACCCATGCAAATATTTGTTTCACATG
>NW_015515275.1:0-596 GCF_001515645.1 Sinocyclocheilus grahami | reverse complement strand
CACCGACCCGGAGCTTCGTCTGAGAGCCGAACGCGCGCACTCACTCACTCGCTCGCCCAAATGAATGAATAAAATAATTAATACAGCGAGCTCGTGTTCAAACCAACTACAATGAGAGCAAATCTGTCGCAGTCAGTCCAATCCTCATATGACTCCCAGCCATTTCAAATTTGATGAGCAGTTTTTGGAGAGCTCCTTGGATTGATCCCAGTTTTTTCCAGTCATGAAGAACAGGAGGGAATATGTGGAATACTGGAGCGCGATAATAGTGTCTCTCTTCTGGATTCACAGCTCTGTCGGGATGCCCCATGTCATACGGATAGGTAAGAGAGTGCGTAACGGACACCGACTCTTTAACTGAACAAACGAATGTTTTTTTATGAGTGTTGAAAGTGTTCGAGATGTTCGTTCGGTTCGATCTGCTGTTAGTTCACATTTGACATTTAATAACTCTGTGGAAAATGTGAATAGATGTCTTCCACGGAGCTGTTTAAGCGCTGGAAATTTAGTTGCGCGTCCATCGGCATGCCGCGCGTCTTAGGACCAGATGGTGCATTGATTTCGTGATCTCACAAACATGTGGAGCCTCTAAGAGA
>NW_015515274.1:4286-5432 GCF_001515645.1 Sinocyclocheilus grahami | reverse complement strand
GGGGGCCAGTTGGGCTTGCTGGGGGGTAATGAGGGTCTGAAAGAAGATGGCTGTGGGGTGGGCTGGTCGAATTCTCCCTTATCAGAAGACATGTACTCTGCCTCCCATTTTGCCCTCATCAGCGCCTACCAGGACATTAAGACTCGACTGGCCGGCCTTGAGCGAGAAAATGCAGACATCAAAAGAAAACTCAAGATTTATGAGATAAAGGTACAAAATGCCCTTAAGATCCTTTAGTCTCAGATACTGTAACAGATATCAGTGGAGGTCACCTTAGACGTCGGTCAGTGGTGTAACAATGCAGGCTGATCAGTTCACTGAAGAAAATATGGTGTAGAATTTACTTTTTCACTTAGAAATTGCTGCAAATTTAAAAAAATAATAAAAAGAAATGGCAAGTAGCACATTTAATTAATGTTTTTTTTAAGAGAAAGATTGAAACATGCAACAACTTTAAAATATTCAGTTTTTACAGCATACTTGGTTTTGTAGTGGAGTTGTATGTCCACTACTGTACAATATAGCTTTATATGCCCTTTATACTGTACAATATATCTTTATACATTTAATGATTAAAACACTAAAAATGTCTGAAGTTACTGTTCTGCATTGTCTCCTCTGTAGCGACTTTCTGTCATACATTTTGTATTTATCATATGGAGGCCATATATTCTAAAATCTATACAATCTAAATTATACAGTGGAGTCCACTTAAAAACTATTTGTGAAAATGCTGTACAATTCATCCGCAATTATTTTATATGACACCAGCACTTGATCTGCATGAACTCCACAAGTTTGTCTTAAGCCTGATGATCATGTTATCCAGCTTTATTTGACAATGATCCAAAAAGTATCTTGTGCTTCAGTGGAAGCACAAATAACTTTTGATTAGTGACCTAGAAATAGTGCAGAATTTTAAATTACTATTATGTAACTTTTCTTGTTTAAAACTGCCAGCTTATTTCCAGGTTTAAATGAAAAACACTGCAGATTTCCAATGTGGTCTTGTAGACTTGTAGATAAAATAGTCTGTTAAACATAATTAAACTCATCAAAATATCAAAATGATTCATTTGCAAATGCCGTGGCCTATCAAATTAACCTGTAGTTTTTATTATAACAGTGTTGGATTTTTTTTTTTTT
>NW_015515274.1:0-1417 GCF_001515645.1 Sinocyclocheilus grahami | reverse complement strand
ATAATGTTCTTTTTAGCAGCATCATATGACCCCTTTAACACACTCATCTATGGCTGACAACAGAATACTTCCTAATTGTAACATTCAAACAAGCATTTCTGTAAAGCTGCTTTTTATAGTATTGTGAAAAGCACTATGCAAATAAACTTACAAAACTGCTGGTTCATTTGATGTGATCTTTGGGTACAACTAGGTAGGTTGGGCAGCTGCCAGGCCTCAGGGGAGCTGCAGGTAGAAGATGCTCCAGATTGGATATCTTTAAAGCTTTTTGGTTTGGCCCTGCCCAAATATATGCATGTATACATACCAACGACGGCTAGCCTCTGAAGAACAGCTGTTTTTGCAGAAGGCGAGAGAGAGCGCCTCCAGGGTTCTGCGTTCCGTGTGGCTCACTGCCTAGGAAAGGGCTAAACGTGGGGAACTAATGCACACAGCTCTTTAGGCTCGTAGGAGTAAAAATATATGAGATCCTCCACATCAAAGCACACAGCAACTACTGATGCCAGCAGTGAGGTAGAAGATGATGTAGGAGCTGAACTTGTAGCATGCAAGAGCAGACCTCTCTAAAGGAAAAGGACTGTTTGATAATAAACCCCTCAAATTGCTTTGTCACTAACTTGCATTTATATATATTCTATATATATTCTGGCAATTACCTTAAAACATAACTAATACTGTTTTTATCGATGTTATGCAATGGTTAATCATATATTGCAGACTAACTTTATCCCATCTGGAGGTCATCCAAGGGTTTCATGAGCATTTTTTTCTTTCACTGTTGCCATATCGTTCACAAGTTTAGGATTAGTAAGGTTTTTGATGCTTTTGAGATGTCTCTTATGCTCATCAAAGCTGCATTTCACCAAAAATACAGTAAAAACAGTGATATTATGATTTTATTATAATTTAAAATAACTTTTAAAATCTGAATTTACAGCAGCCATTATATACTTATATGTATATACTTATATGCTTATATATACAACCAAGTATATACAGTACTTTTATATAATTATAAAGCTTTTCATGATTCTTTTACACTGTAAAAACATAATTTTTCAAAGTTGTGAATAAAACAAAGATTATTTGAGAACATTTACAGGAAAATACTATTTCAGTTGTTTACTTCAGAATTTTGTGTTTAATTGAATGTGTTACTTGCTGTTTCTTTGTAATTATTTGTGAAATTTAATAGCAATTTCTAAGTGAAAAAGGATGTCTGACAGCATTTTTTCCAGAGCAGAATTGCTAAAGATCTTTCATGCATCAAAAAAGATATTGTATGCGCTCCAAAAAGATAACCAGTCCATTCTCAGGTGCGTAAATCAAGAAAATTGTATCAATCAAAAATGTCCGCACACTGAAAGACATTCAATTAGACCAAGGCAAGGGTCTATCACAAAAATTACTTTAATTT
>NW_015515273.1:4108-5433 GCF_001515645.1 Sinocyclocheilus grahami | reverse complement strand
CCCCCCCCCCCCCCCCCCCAAAAAAAAGGCTTGTTCTAAGTGTGACCATATTTTCTATATATAAAAAATAATTTGCTCATGCCTAAACATTTATGTAGTTATGAGTAGGCCCACACAAAATCTTCATACGTTTCATATTTTTGTTCATTGATTGTAAAATAAAATAAAATAAATCTCCTTTTGATCTTGAGGTGAAATGTCCTGGTTTGTTTTTTATGCTCTTGATATGTTTTATGAGATTCACCCTTCTACTGACAAAGACTATTTATTAAATGTCCCACAAAATAACAATATTGGATCATAATTTTATTACAAACCGATTTGTGTTTTATTGCACCAGTGATGTCAAAGACCTACATTTCAAAACAATAATTACATTTATACCTGATTTAACATTGCAACAAAACACTTAGCATTCTGCAGGGTGTCAATTTTGATCTCCTATAAACCTTCAAAGGTTTATCCGATTAGCTTTCCTCAGCTGAACTGTTCGTTCGCTCGTCTTCACAGCTTGCTCATAAATACTTATTAGAGAGTGCTGTCATAACAGAAAAATAGTTCACAGACATTCACAAGTTCAAAAGAAAACGGCTTGTCTTTATCATCAAAGTGTTCAGGAAATTAATGAGACATATCGAAGCATGTTTGCAGCCCTGTGGCAAACATCATATTCAAAACGGTGTTTTAGAAACAAACCATTTCAAGGCAAAAGCACATTTGTCAGTGCCAGTCTGGAGGACATTAGCATATCGCTATACTGTAGCTCTCATATAACATCCCATATCTCATACAATAGCAATTAAAAAGCAGCAGGTGATGAGTCTGTACCCATATGTTATCGCTGGCCTCTGAGGTACCGTACTGAAAAGGGTGTGTTTTAGTTGCCAGCTTTGTAAAAGGGCAGTCTGTGCTGAAACCCCTAGGTGATGTTCTCTCTCTGAGAAAAGTAAAGCGTGCATGACAACAGAAGGCTTTCCAGGATCAGTCCTTTGCACTGTGTGGTTTGCTTGCTAATTAACAGAGCACGCTGTTGGTCAGTGCATAACACAGTGGCCAAGCATCTCTGGGGGGCTGCAAATGGTAATACACCCAAAACTAACACTAACTGTGACAAAACAATATCTCAGAATGTTACTGGTTGGTCCTAAATGTGCCCATGTATTTATCTATATTTACCCACCCTCAACAGGTAACCAAAAGTTGATGTAGCTAAGAATAGGAAGCTAAAATCTGAGGAATCTAAATGAAAAATAATCGAAAAATGTTTTTTATATATATTTTCTTTACTGATTGTGAATCAAAACAGAATGAAACGATAAACAAAA
>NW_015515273.1:2616-3420 GCF_001515645.1 Sinocyclocheilus grahami | reverse complement strand
GTTCCCGCCTCCTTCTTCCCGACCTACAAACTACGTTACAATAACTTTGCTACTGAAGCCTCAACAACAGCTCTCCACCTAACCCTACAAAGTGATTTATTGATAGGAATGTTGCTCCAGGACCAGGAAAAACGTCCTACTTGGGTACTTTTCATGTTAAACACTGTAGGTCTATACCCTTTAAAATCATGAAGTTCAATCTTCTCTCCCAAGAACTCCAGAAACTCAACAAAAGCTGGACTTTCCTCATTGTTTCCGAATAGCTCCTCTTCTGATGTCTGTAGAACAGAGAACATTTTCAGTTCACAAACCCACAAATAATATAAATTAAGCAATCCAGGAATAAAAACACTTAAAGGTGATCTAACCTGCGCAAATTTCTGGTAGATGACTCCAAACTTGAAGTTGTTGTTGATGACGTGCTCATCAAAGGTCACAATAAGTCTGGATGCCTTGAAGCAAATAACAAATGAGGGTCAGTGAAAGAAAACTACACGATTTGTTCATTCATTTTTTTTATGTTTCTGCCCCAGCTTACCTTTGGGTATAAGATGGGATAAAATCGGTCCACATTCACCTCTTCACAGACAAGCTTGAAAAAAAAAATTGTGATTAATCTAGTTTACATTTTTCTAGTCACATTATTTTATCTGATTACTAAGGCTGTGAATTTAACATCTTAATTTAGTTCAAATTAATTAAAAAAATAAATTACCTTTTTTCTCATGGCGATAAATTAATAAAAGAACTTCAAAGTCACCTTTTCTAATATCTGATTTGCATGGGATTTTTCTCAGCAAACAT
>NW_015515273.1:0-345 GCF_001515645.1 Sinocyclocheilus grahami | reverse complement strand
TTTGTCAATTCAGAATCTCACCTTGCCCAGGAAGTGTTTCCTGTAGATCTTGGCTATGCTGTTTGTCTCCAGTTTAACCTGTGATGCAGGACAAGGGGGTGGTTCCTCTGCTGTGGAGGAGGAGCCTAAATCCTGATTGGTCCCTTCAATCCAGTAACCCCCAAACTGGGGCAGCAGAATGAGTGGTAAAGAGCCTGTACGACCCAATACCTGCCAGCCCACAAAAACAAAAATTTTACAACCAGAATCTTATTAACACACTCATATTTACATATAAAAAACCCAAACAAGTTTGCAACCTCATGGACGCTGGGATATGGAATGTAATCTTCCTCTGTCTGTGGG
>NW_015515272.1:4411-5434 GCF_001515645.1 Sinocyclocheilus grahami | reverse complement strand
ACAAAATAATGTTCTTTTTAGCAACATCATATTACCCCTTTAAGTGAACAGAGAGAGAAAGTTGTGTTGAGATGCTTATGAGCAAGTTACCATGGATTACACTTATATTTGCCTACCTTTCATACATTTCATCCATATTTGATGTTATATCATTAAATTCAAACATCACATTAGTTTTCCCATATAAACTCATTAAAGTATTTCCAGTTGAATTTGCATGCTTATTGCAAATCTCAGAGAAGCTCATTTCCACTTTCCCTTCATGAAGCTGGAAGAGTCACAAGCTCATTGCCCTTACTGAATATGTAATTAAGCACATGTGCAAAAGTAAAGATATGATGATGGTTTTCAATTTGGGCAGAGGAGGGATAGGCTGTGGGCTGTGAATTGTTGACTACTCGTGCCTCTGAATCTGCACTGGACATTAAAGAAACACGGTGGCATTCTCAAAGGTCTTTAATCCTTATTAATGTAGATTGAATTTTCAGGCTATTACTCTTTCTGATCAGAGTTTCCTTGTTTTTACTAATTATATAGTTGCAGGGAGGATCATGACATTAATGAAATGGTTTGTAAATGTGCCAATGTAAACAATACTAAGGTTTCATGGGATGCAAAGACAGAGATTTAAGGTGGGTGTAATTTGAAAAACACTGACAGAGAGTCTTTGAATATGAGAAACTGTTTCCCTGGCTCACATCATTTTGCATGTTTACATACAACAAAAAACTGTCAATTTAACATTTACTTGTCTCAAAAATCAAGATAAAAGATGATCAAATGCTGTGAAAGTATATTGTTCATTGTTAGTTTAACATAGCTAAATCATTAATTAACATAGCCAAATCATTAATTAAAACTATTAATGACAATGTTAACAAATGTAACCTTGTTGTAAAGTTTTTCCCAGATTGAAGGATCCTCCACATGTGGAAAATAGGATAAAAACTAACAAACTGGTCTTAGAGAATCCTTGAATTCTCTTGATTGTGAACGTTAAACAGTTTAGAAAGTTAAAAAAAA
>NW_015515272.1:1864-3458 GCF_001515645.1 Sinocyclocheilus grahami | reverse complement strand
ACATGGTTCTCTCTCACCCCAGAGAGCCATCAAGCAAACATTTTAACCTTTCTTATTGCGTTGGTCTTGTTTTCTTTACAGCCTCAGCAGGTGGCCTCTCATACCGTTCACTTTCTCATTTTTTTCTTTTTATGTTGCTTGTTGTACCCTTATAGCGCTGGCCAACATACCCACTCTTTTTCCATTCAGTATACTTCAACACACTGGTCTACATCTTCGCTCAAGTGGAACTATTGTGGAACTATTGTGTGGATTTCAAGACGGCACTAAAATGTGGTCCATATATACATCAAAATCCAATCATATCAGGACCCTAACAAAAGGTTTATTTTACTTGGAACTGGTCGAATCATGGGGCAGCCATGTTGCAATCACATGACCAGATGAATATTACTTACTTTATCTTGATAACTACTTTGTTTTAGAATACTTTCACATGTGGATTAAATTAACTGTGACCGGTCAATGGCATCAGTAACTGAAAATTGCTACATGCAAAATACATCCACACCACTAGGTGTCAGGTGGACTGCAAGTCCAGGACAATTATAGGAACATTAAACAAACTTTCTACCCTTTTTACTGTAATTTTGTTTCAACTTGATTTAATGGAAAATCAGTTATCTATACGGCAACATGACCTAGAGAGCTTACTCATCCTCACCTCTAAGGCATAAGAAAAAAGCAGCAGTCTTGAATTTCTCATTTTCTTTGGCTTTCTTTACTATTATCACATTCCATTATCCATTATTATCCATTATATTATTATTATCATTGTCACAGACCCTCTATCTACTCTTCTAGTCCATTCATCTCTCTCTAAATGGTTCCCTTTGACTTGTGTTTGATATAAAGCTCATCTTAACACTGTCCACAAGTCTTTGAACAGAGTTTACAAGACATGAGCTGAACATTTATGCTGCTTTTCCGCTTTCCTTCAGCCACACATATTCTCAACCAAGGCTCATTGGAAAACCATGCCTGTGGCGACGTTTATGCAAAATGATAAGTTCCTCCTTGCACATTTGTGGCATGTTCAAAGTGGAATGTCCACTGAGTAATGCTGACACTGCATTCAGTTTTCCCCAAAACAGATGAACCTGAATTTGGCAAGCAATAGAAATGAAATGTGCTGGTGAGTGGTGCTAAATGGTTAATGCTGTATTACGTTTAAAAATAATGTAACACCTATAGTGGTTTACTATATACCTATTATAAAATTATTTTTACTTGGTTTAGCCAAAAATTGTAATTGTAGAGGCACATTTTTCAAGTGAGCCTGTTGGAAATTCTATCATTGCAATCTGAAGACTCTCCTCTCTCTGCAAATTGCAGAACAAGGCAGTGTTCAAATGAAGCTACTTTAGAATGAGAGAATCATTTCTTTTTCGTCATCCTGCATTCTTCTCCAGTTTGCACACAAGAGCGCTGCCTTTTTGCACATAGACTGTTGCTAAGGCAATGGAATGGCGACAATGTCTCGGTGTGTTGCGAGCAAAAGTCACTTCTTTGATAATGCAGCAGACTCCTCTCTGAAAGCCCCTGTTGTGTGCCAGTGAATGAAATAAAATATGAAATGGTGTATGTCCTTGTG
>NW_015515272.1:0-421 GCF_001515645.1 Sinocyclocheilus grahami | reverse complement strand
GCCGTGCGCTTTAGACCATGCACTTAGATCGTTAAAATAGGGCCCGATGACGATGATCTTCATTCAACCAATCCTTTTTCCCTTTAAATAAAGTAACACACAGACACATAATTCTATATGGTGTACATGAGTAATTTCAAATTATTTGTAGGTTCAGTTTGCTGCTCAGCTCTCAAAGAAAACAAAGTGTTCAGCTTTACTTCTCTCTCCATTATTGCACTACATATTGCAGATAAATAGCTTTTATTAAACCGGAAGCACTTTCTGCTAATGGCTGTAGATGACTCATGGTTAGTTATGCATTTTATCTTTCCCCTAAAACATGCTTTTTTTCTCTCTGCCACAGTTTCCCCTAAAACATTCAGATATCCATATACATATATCTATCTATATCTATCTATCTATCTATCTATCTATCTAT
>NW_015515271.1:3044-5435 GCF_001515645.1 Sinocyclocheilus grahami | reverse complement strand
GTGCGCCGTGCTGACTGAACATCAGTTTGTTTAAACCACTTTATATGGCAATGTAATAAAAAGGTACTTGCGCTAAAAGCCATGCCTCTAGGGGGAAAGAGACTGTTGCATATTCTTCTTATCTTAATGCATATCTCTTAGTTAGTGTTCAGAGTCCAGGATTTAGACTTGATGTGGACGTTCGTATGAAATAAGGGCCGTGGAGCACAATAATCCCTTTGAAGGCTTCCGTTTTGCTGCTTTGAACTTTTCACCTACTATTATTTTCTTTGTAACTTTCTTGAATTGTTACCTCAGTCTTGTTGCAGCGATATATCAGAGTATTGATGTTTTTAGGGAAATCATAAATGTTTGTACAGTACAATGGTTCATGTAAATATTCAGATTTGTGCTTTGTTTTCAAGTGCGTATTGTAAAAGTATGAAAGTGTATGTCATCTGTGCCTTTTTAAAGCCTGAGGATAATTGTTTTTGCACAAATTTAAAATTAAGACTATAAAATATATGATATTAAGACTATGTCTGTCTTTTGTTTCATTAAACATGTATTTACGTTACTGGGTTTTATACTGTCCAATAAACAGGACATCTTTATTTTATTTTGGGAAATCAAAACCATATCAAAAACTCCCCTGAACCACTCAAGCACTGGTCGACTCTTCGTGCATCATTTTTTCAGTGAATAAACAGATGTTGTAGGAGTATACATATCTCAGATATTTCAAAATAAATGATTTAGACTTCAGTCAGGGTCATCAGTGGATGCATTTTATGTTATAAAATGAATTCTTGGTACAAATACCTGAAAGCAAGTGCTTTTTGGAAGAGAGATACACTAAAGTACAATCCAGCCAGCCTGAGACAAACTGTTCTTAGCAAGAACAGTAGTTAGGCTCTTAGCCAGAACATATTGTCATTAAACAGTTTATAAAACAGGTTGTCTAAGCACATGGAGATGCCTGTTTTATGTCACACACTGGCCCAGTGCAGGTCTGTTCTGGGGCAAAAAAAATGTAAATAATATAATTACTGTCATGACAACTCTTGGAGGGATTGGCATGGTAATCTACATGATAATGTTAATGTGTTTGGTCTTGGTGGAATAGATCTGCTACGCTGCTGCTGCTGTGACCTGCTACTGCCAATACATCCACAACATGCTGCTGTGAGCATCTAAGAAATACTGCTGCTGCACATATAACATACATGAAATAACCCCCATATATAGCATACAATCACCATGTAGCAGATCTAGACAGGTGGAGCTGAGGAAGGTGGAGGGTTTCTGAAGCAAGCTGCAACTGCTACAGCAAGCACTAATCATATATTTGAATGCTGAGCAGCGAGCTCATTGGCTACCGCTACAGGAGAGAACCAATCAGCTGCGCCATGTGATAATGATGTCTTTATGTCAGATTGAGTTTGATCTATCAGACTGCACCATCTAGAGTTTAATTCCAGAACTTTGGTTTTGTAAATAATAAACTGCAAATTGCCATATAATCAGGCATGTGAAAAGGAAGTACAGTACACTTTAGATTTTTTTTTTTAAAAGAGTACTTAACGAAACTATGTATTGTAAAAGAATATAGAGTATATGTAAGTGCAAATGCAATGTAATGTTTTCAGACACTTTATTTACAATTAAATGACATTTTTTAATAATTGATATTTCAATGAAATGCAGTTAGTTGAACTTAAGAGTGCGTTTTTCCCTCAGTTAAGTAGGACTTAAGTACATCTTATATATGTATTTTCAAAATTACTTCTATTTGAAATTAATGTGTTACAGTATGTTAAACTAAAACATATGTTGTTTCTATTGAAACTTGTACATCACACATTTGTAATAATGAAGTTGAATATTACTACATTTTAAATGTATTTCCTTTAAATGTAATGTTGATTAACAGTACAGTTAAAATGAAAATCAAGTTGTACTTTAGTATGTCAGTCAACACATCAAAATAAGTGTACTTCTTTAAAGGGGTCATATGATGTTGCTAAAAAGAACATTATTTTGTGTATTTGGTGTAATGAAATGTGTTTATGCGGTTTAAAGTTAAAAAAACATTATTTTCCACATACTGTACATTATTGTTTCTCCTCTATGCCCCGCCTTTCTGAAACGTGTCGATTTTTACAAAGCTCATCGGTCTGAAAAGCGAGGTGTGCTCTGATTGGCCAGCTATCCAGTGCGTTGTGATTGGCCGAACACCTCAAGCGTGTGACGGAAATGTTACGCCCCTCACCATACTGTGATGGCGTGTCCCAGCCGGCGCGATGACACAAAAACATTAAAACCCATTACAAACCATAATTACTGATTATAATGACTTATACTGTCTTTTTACGCGTTGCGTTGCATTGCATCGTGCCGCGTAAACATAAA
>NW_015515271.1:0-2681 GCF_001515645.1 Sinocyclocheilus grahami | reverse complement strand
GATATTGTCCTCTTTTGGAAGACCAAACAAAGTAGTTTCGCTTTCACAACGAAACACACAGCGCCTTCACGACATGGCGGCGTCAACAACAATACTACAGCGAGAATAAAAGTTACGCCGCCTTTCTTTGCGTGAACATTTGGGCGGCGTTATGCAAATCTTCCCAGATAGTGAGGAAGATATGTGGGGGCGTGTTCGAACGAGCCATTTTAGGGGGGTGTGGCTGACTCTTAACTTTTATAAAGAATATCTCTTTGGATTTGAGACTTTAGTCTTTGCAACTTTACAGATCTTCTTTATGCACCAAGAGCTTGTAACACTCCAAAGAGAAAGGAAAAAATGAAATCGCATCATATGACCCCTTTAAAGCCTGACAGCAGATGCAATTTATAGTAAAACAAAAGTGCTCATCTTTAAAGAGTACTTAAGTTTTAAGAAACATGAAAGTCTCTTTATGTGCAGTACAGTACTCTTGTTTACGAAAAGACATTTTGGTAACACTTTAGATTAGGGAACACTATTAACTATTTGCTTATTAGTATACATGTTACTAGATTATCTAGATCCCTCAACCCTACCCAATACCTAAACATGACTATTACAACAACTATCTTAGTTATTATTATCAAAAAGCAGATGATTAGGAGTTTATTAAGAGAAAACTCTTAGTTAATAGTGAACAAGAGTTCCCTAATCTAAAGTGCTACTGACATTTTGTTTACTTTTTAATGATAGACTATTTGATAACACTTTAAAGAACACTATTCACTATTAACTATAGTTGTTTATTAGCATGCATATAACTAGCATATTGGCTGTTTATTAGTACTTTTAAAGCACATATTAATACTAAAATCTGGACGTACAGTACATTGCAAGGATGACATGATGTTGAATATATGTGTGTGCTGCACTTCACTTCAGCCCGTCTTCCTCATGTCATGACGGAAACAAGAAGGAGTTCGCCAGATTTACCATAATGGCAACTCTGAATGTTGAAAACATGCTGACACTTCAGACCTGCGTTTATTGAACAGCTGTTGTGGAAAGGAAAGTGCATGCTGTTTAAACAGTCAGATACTCTCTTGAACAGAAATGACAAGCATAAGAACAGTATTGGGTCAAAAACATTTTTTATATCTGCTGTGATGATGATTGAATGTGCACGGCTTAATGCGAGATCTCTTTAATATCTCCGCTTCAAAACATCAATGAGAGCAAATGGAGACGTTTTCTAAAGTACCTTCTTTTTTCCACTGTAATATGTCAAACATCATTTCAAGGTCTTGTGGATTAGAGGGTTATGTAGTGTTGTTTTGAATTGTGACTTTAATGATAATCAGTGTCTTAAATCCCTCCGCCGACTATAAATGTTTCATTTTGGCCTACATATAAATCTTTCAGCTGTAATTAAAGAGAGCTGTTGGCATTCTTAACCTGGCGTTTCACACTTGCTTGTGCTTTCTCAACAACATGTGTTTTAAAGCTAAAAGACGTTTCTAGGACATGACATTTGGTAATTATAGGAGTCATTCAGGTCATTCAAATTGGGACAGATTCTTAAAGGTGATATGTATCATTTCTGTGAAAATAATGGAAAGAGGCAAAAGCTAGTACTGATGAAATTTTAAAAATATTTTGTTCAAATTCCAGAAGTTCTGTTTGAAATATGTTTTAAAATATGCTTATGTAAATATATTTTCTACTAATATACATCTTGGCCATTGTTTTTATATTTTGAAAATATATTTTAAAAATACAAACATATTTTTTTAAAAAGCTTTTAAAAATATATTTTGCCCTCATATTTCAATCCAAGAACATACATTTACATCACACTTGAAGAAAACTTTGTTGTCTACACATGTGAACATATAACACATTTAATTAGAAATCAACAAAAGCAACATACTTTACAATCAACAATTACAATATTACAATATATTAAAAAATAAACATTATTAAATCTAGTTTTGATCTAGGCTATTCTATGCACATTTGCATTTAGCCAAAATTTAGCCTAATTTCAAAAATATATTTTATTGAGTCTCACTGTTTAAAACACATATTTAGCATTAGATAAAAAGTATATTTTGGCAATTTAAAATACCTCAAATGTATTTTGGCCATTTAAACATTTTAAATAAAATTTGTCCCCAACATATACACACACATGCATACAATACAAAATATTTTGGCCATTTAAAATACTATGCTGCCATATGGGTATGTTTGGTTATCAAATATATCTTTAAAAAAAATCCCATTTTAGTTTCCCAAACTTTTCCTGCTTTCTTTCACCAAAGCTGCAGTGGCCTACTTCAAGATCATGTGATTAATTGATTGAGAGTTTTTGACACTTCAGCAATGGAAAAAGGCATTTAGGATGACTCAGAGACATTAATTCACATGTTATGGTTATAAACCCACTGCTGTGCATGATGGAAACAATCTAGCTAAACGCAGCAGTCAGCAATCTTCTGCATATGTATGGCAGACTGAACAATAACAAACCGTTTTTAACTTCTATCTTGTTACCTCAGTTGCCATAAGATCACAAGGTTACTGATTTCTAACTAGACATTTCTGAAAAGATGATGTGAAGAGAACATGCTCCAGGGAAGATTGTTGTTTTGTTCTCAAGAGATATAAATCAAGCGTAGCGTTAGTTCTGGCAGGTC
>NW_015515270.1:4862-5435 GCF_001515645.1 Sinocyclocheilus grahami | reverse complement strand
TCCTAATAAAGTGACTGTTGGGGCGTCATGCTGACTGGATTCAGCACTTGTGTGTCTCTTCTAAGCTCATGTTCAGTGTAACACAGAGTGCTGTATGAGGATAAAACAGACGCTCATGTCAAGCTTGATGAGGATTTAGTCCAAGCTTTCAAAGGTAAACTGAGAACGTTCACTTGATTCACTTCTGCGCTTTATTGTTTTTCAGTAACTTCTTTATGTGTGTGTGCAGAAAACTGAATTGTGAATCATTTCTATTTAATGACTGAATAGTCACAGTGTACTTTCCAGTAATACAGGTGTAACAGAAATGCTCTACAAATTGATTGAAGTAGTTCTGTTATAGCATCCCACTGATTTATTTGAATTTATTACAATTATTTTGGTCAAGAGTTTATATATGCTGCTGTACTAAATGTACTCATGGAATGTATCGTACACAAGATATAGTACATTAAAGTTTTCTACATGTGAAAGTGTGTGTACAGTACATGTGTGTCATGTTAATTTAATGATTGTTGTACTTTTTAACATTCCATTTTAGAATGCTGAAAAATAGCTTTATAACAAACTAAT
>NW_015515270.1:0-411 GCF_001515645.1 Sinocyclocheilus grahami | reverse complement strand
AGACCTGACAGGGAAAGATCTTGACATTTCTCTAATGATGTAACAGCAATAGATATAATAGTAACACACTATGTACATTTGCTATACTATGTAGTGTTACGTTTGCATGTTTTACATTTGTCATTGTTCATGTGTGTTAAATGCTGTCTTTGTTAGTGGACATGCTCTATATGTTAGGCCACGTCTCACAGGCCGTGTGCTAATCTGAGCTGGGTTAGTGTTTGTGAGGTAGTGATGTTATCAAGTGCTGATCTCTATTAACTGTGAGCTGCTCTAGGATTTCAGTCTGAAGGGGCTCTATAGGGGGTTTACAGCAAGTGTTGTGACAACATAATATTAGATTAATAGAGACTGAGATAAATAGAGTCCAGCTACACCTATAGCTGATGCGTTCTGAGTCTTTCAGTCATT
>NW_015515269.1:4773-5436 GCF_001515645.1 Sinocyclocheilus grahami | reverse complement strand
ATTCTCCTCATTTTCTTCAATTGACTCTGCAAGTAAACGAAAAATGGTTCTTTTTTTAGTAACTCATAAAAAAAAACTGTGAAAGGACATAAAAATTAACAATGATATAATAACGGAAATAGGGCTGGACGATATGACCTAAAATCAAAACCTCAATTAATTGAACACTTTAACTCGATTAAAATTATTGAATGATTATTTTATTTTTAACATTTGTTTATATTCTAAAATGTAAATTTTATTAAATGAAATTAATATAAAACATCAATTTGTAAATGCACCAGTGTGCACGCATTTTTAGTGTTTTATATACATAAGATACAATAAGAACACAAACAAAGAAACAAAAGTAAATCAAACTGTCAAATACAATAAAACATACAAATTCAGAAAAAAAATAGTGCTTTCATTTTTTCATGTAGGTCTACTAACATTACTGTTCAGTAGGTGTGTGACGAGACACGAGACGAGACGAGATATTTAGACTTTTTTAAAGAAATCCTCAATGATGAAATATATAAGGAAATCAACTGCAACTGCATTGTTTATTTTTCAACTGAAAAACAATGCAAAAAAATGTAGGTGTATTTTGAAATCAACTTTTACTAAATGAAATTAAACTTCTATTTTAATGAATTATATGCAGTAATAAACAACATGAGC
>NW_015515269.1:0-2938 GCF_001515645.1 Sinocyclocheilus grahami | reverse complement strand
CATAACAGCGAGAGGTCTTCAACATGAGGTTCAGCTTCTTTTGTGTCACAAGCTTTTCAATTTACAGTCAGCAGGGTTACAAAAAGCCTCTCCTTAACACAGAACTTCCTCATCTGCACATACTCCAAAGTCTGTTCAGCTCTGCAGCAAGCCTTGGTTGCAATGGTTACTAAATGACAGTTAACAGCTATTTCTATAAGTGAGGCACATACATGCATGTTTTTCCTATAACCGTTGCTAAACCACAGTAAGAAACACCTGCTCCTCTCCTCGCCTCGACAGGATGTATGTTAGACTGCGCTGGGGCCCTAAAGCTGTTTTTATATATACTGTAGACCTAACGGGTAAAATAAGTATTGAACACTTCAACATTTTTCTCAGTAAATATATTTCTAAAGGTGCTGTTGACTTGAAATATTCACCAGATGTTGGTAACAACCAAAGTAATCCAAACATACAAAGAAAACAAGACAAACAATTCCAGAAATTAAGTTACGTGTAATAAAATGGAAAGACACGGGGGAAAAAAATATTTAGCACATGAAGTAAGGGAGGTGCAAAAAGGCATCTATATCGATAAGCCTATGAATATGCAATTTCCTGATCAATTCTCTACAGGAAATGATTATACACAATTTCGGGATCTATTTTCTATTGGAAATAGTGATCATGAATCAAGTGAAATAAATATTTATTTAGGTGATCTCATCATTAAAGGATTGCAGGTGGAAGAAAGCCGAAAAATAAAAAAACAAGCGAAAGTGGAGCGGCGTCGCCGGACAACAAAGAAGAGACCTGGAATATCAACAGAATATGAGTTTTAAGATGAGAACTATAATAAAGTTGATGCGAAAACAGGAAACTTTGAATAAGAAAATAATGAAACTGTTAAGAGAAATGGTTGAATACAATAAGTTTAATCTTGAGTTGCAAGCATTAGCTAGTGACTCCAGTTCTGAAACTATAGAAGTTTCAGATGCATGCTTGATCACACATTCTGTTCCCCAAATCTATAAGCGTTGAAGCCTTGTGGTTTAAATTGCTATATGTTTTGTTTTCTGAGACGGTGGAAAGAAAGGGGCTGCATCTTACAATAAAATTGTTAGATCGAATCCCTATCTAGCCGTACAAATTTTATTGTATCTGCATATGAGTGTGAATTGTGTGGTTGAGACAATGTATACTAAGACTATGCTTTTAGAGGTGTTACAGATATTTTTGTGGGCTTAAACAGAGACGAGCATATTTATGTTATACTTAGAATCCCTGCAATTCTTCCGTTTGAACTTTTGATACTCTGTGCTAAGTGTGATAAAGGTCATGTATCCTATCTGTGTATGCATGTAAGGGATACAAATAAGGAAGAATGCAGGGAGGATTTCGGAGAAGTTAATGTAAATGTTATGCAAGGCTATAAAATGCCAAGGAGAGCTTCAGACGCTTACAAAGACTTACTCGCTGTTACTTTCATTTTATTACTTATGTATACTAATATACTAATAAAGCGAAACCGTTACAAATGGTGATGCATTAAAACTTTATCAAAAGAAAGGTCTCTGAGTATAGGGAACCTGGTAACCTATTATTCTGAAACTGAAAGACTTCCTTCGAGCCTCAGGAAGACCAAACTCAGCTGAGCAGACTCGGACACCGGGGAGAATTCCAGATCTTTTGACCACATCTCCGGATCTTGGAAGTAAGGGCAAATAAATTGCAGCTGTTGATGAGAACGGGTCGCTTGGAACCTCAACCGAGGTGGTACTAAAAAAAGTACCAGGTACTGTACCCAGTGGAAAACCCCCCAAAAGTGAACCATACCGTGTCATACCGTGCAGTGGAAAAGCGCCAATAGTGTGGCCTGCTCACAGAGAGCCCGCATTGAGCTCAAAGCTGTGGGCCCCGTCTGGGCAAGCGTGCACTGGGCCTGTTTAGGTTTGGTGTGGGCTGGCCCTAGCCCACTGTGCCCGCAATAAGCCAGCATTGGCCCCGCAGGGACATGTTTGCAGGGATGTCACTATGGCAAAAATTATGACATTGGATGAATTATTATGTTAAGGAAAGTCTCTAGCATGAGGTTCCTGTTCTCTTCATTGTAAGTCAAATGAGCCAGATTACAGAGACTCTCTCTTGTTGTATATAATGGCTTGTGGAGCCGCGTCCCCTTCTTTATACTCACTGGATCAGAACTTGTGAAACTCTAGAGACTGGGGCAGGGAACGATACCAGAATACCTAATTTGCATTCTTTATTTAATAAACATGTTTTTTTTATTTTTTTTAGCAAAAGTCATTATTAAATTGAATGAAAATCCAGCAGACATCGTTCCAATTAGGATCATGATAAAATGAGGCTGGAGTCTAACCTTTGACCTCAAAGCTCATTTTAAAAGTTCCCCATTGAGTCTGCTGTCTGGATAAGAGCTGGAACTCTATCGAAGCTTTAGGAGAGACTTCAGGAGCCGGAAGATACCAGCTCTTCCTGAAACAATGAGAGAAAGACGTCATCAGGTTCAATAGTGTCCATGATCTATGAATGTTTCATGAAGTTATGAATAAAAGCGCAAATTGAAACTACAGTTATTTGTCCTGCTGCTGAAGCACGCCATTGGGTTTTATGTGTTATAGCAATATGAGCAATATATTTGGATCTCATCGACGGATTATGGTAACTCTGGGCTCATTTTAAGTTTTTCAAGATCTATGTGTGTTTCGTGAAGTTATGAATGAAAAAGCAATGTGAAGCATAGAGCTGCTTTTCTTTGCAGCACCTCAGTGCGTCTGTCTGCTTTCATGTGTTACAGCTCTATGAAAGAAATCTTTCGATCTGATCGACGTATTGTGGTAAATATGGGCTCTTTTTAATCGGGAGATTTTTTTCTAATATAATGCTGTGAGGTTTTTCAAGATCTATGCATGTTTGGTGAAGTTACGAGCTAAAA
>NW_015515268.1:4780-5436 GCF_001515645.1 Sinocyclocheilus grahami | reverse complement strand
TTTTTTTTTTTACAATTTGTTTCTTTATTTTGTGTTGTGTTTGTATTTCTCAGCAAAATATGATAAAAGTCTGCATGAGAAAAGGATGTTTTCGATTCAACCGTTCTTGAAGTAATTGGAAACAGAAAAGAACAATGAATATACTATAAGCCATTTAGTGCAAAGCTATTATATTAATGTTTTTTTTGGTTTGTTTTTTGCTGTTGATGATAATAATCAATATACAGCTCTATATTTATGTATTTTCCAAAAGGATTTTATTTATTTCTTGATTGCGTCATTAATGTTATTTATTATTATATTTAGTTGTCTGGCCTTTGAGTTTGAAGATAATCAAAATACATTAGTTATGTATTTGCTCAAAGGGTTTTATTTATTTATTTATTTTAAATATATGTTTTTTTTCCCAAGATGTTCAGCATACATTACCATATGTATGCATTTGCTAAAAGTGTTGTGTTGTGTTTTGTTTTTGGGGCTGATCAGAGGACATAATCAAAACAAGTTTTCTACACAGTCAGTTTTTCTAAATGACTAAATGAACAACGTAGTATAATATTTCATAATTTATAAATATATTTTTATTTTTGTAAACAGCTGCATTTATAAATCATATTGAACAACAATGTTTACCTATTTCTATTTTACTCAAATCT
>NW_015515268.1:0-833 GCF_001515645.1 Sinocyclocheilus grahami | reverse complement strand
GCTGTCACTGGGGCGGTACGCTAAGTACTTCTTTGTACCATATTTACCCCTAAATGATACATATTAGTACCTTTTGAAAGTCAAGTTACGCCTTATCAGTTTATGCATTCCCTGGGAATCAAACCCATGGCCTTGGTGTTGGTAGCGCTATGCTCTGCTGGAATGCCTTTTCCATAAAAATTTGCAAAGCTGAGAATTGTATAATTTTATTATTTTTCAGTACAGCTTAAATCCTTTTACATTTACTGTATTTACATTACACTGGGAATCGAACCCACGACCAGCAACATGCATTGCATTAGGAGTATGGTTTATCAGATCATATGTTCCCTGGGAATCAAACCCATGACTTTGGTGCTCTGCTGGAATGCTCTGCTGAAATGCCTTTTCCCATCAAAATGTGCACATCTGAGAATTGTAATTTTATTATTTTTCAGTAGAGCTTAAATCATTTTACATAACATTGGGAGTCAAACCCATGACCATGACATTGTAAGCACTGTGCTCCACTGTTTGAGCTTTTTGAGCCTTTTCATTAAAATATGCATATCTTGGCATTGCAATCAAATTATTTTTCAGTAGAGCTTAAATCCTTTTATTTCCATTTCCATTTGTGTATTTGCCAAACACTTTTATGCAAAGCAACATGCATTGCAATAAAAGTATGCTTTATCAGTTCATACTTTCCTGGGAATCAAATCTATGACTATGGTATTGCTTGAACCATGCTCTGCTGTTTGAGCTACAGGAATGCCTTGCGTATAAATTTTTTTTTTTTAATATTGTTTTGGTATTGTTGTTATTTTGCACATATTTACATTACATTCGGATTC
>NW_015515267.1:4727-5437 GCF_001515645.1 Sinocyclocheilus grahami | reverse complement strand
TTATTATTATTAAATTAAATTTAATGTAATATGCCCATGATACATATATTATTAAATTATTATCAATTATTTATGTAATTATTATTAAATTAAATTTAATATAATATGCCAATGATACATCTATTATTAAATGATCAATTATTTATTTATTAATTTTATTATTTTTTAAATTTAATTTAACGTAATATGCCCATGATACATCTATTATTAAATTATGATTATTATTATTAAATTAAATGTAATGTAATATGCCCATGCTACATTATTAATTATGTATCAATTGATCACTTTCGATGAATTGCTTTATCATTTATATTATTAATTCATATTTTTATAAATATATATATTTTTTTGAATGAGTTATGAAAGCGAAAACGCGTTATATATTATAATGTCAATACTTCGTTTAAAAACACAATGCGTCTAATTCTACACTAAAGTATTGTTTTAAAAAAGGCTAAGTATAAAAAATATAGTCACCAAAATGCTACATTAATAACTATAAGTGAAAGATGTTATGGTTAAAAAGAAATGCATGTAATTATTTTTATTTATTTATTTATTTAGTCATTTATCAGACGCTTTTATGCAGTAAAATATGTAAAAATATCTATATGAATGTCACCAAAATGCTTAAATAAAAAAAATAAGAACACAATGGATGTAAGTTTACACAAAAATATGTATTGCATATATATATATATATATAT
>NW_015515267.1:0-478 GCF_001515645.1 Sinocyclocheilus grahami | reverse complement strand
AAAAAAAACTAATAAATTACCAAAAACTACTAAAAATTTAAAATGAAGACAAATATAAAATATACAAATAAAAACGAAAAAATGTATTAAAAAAAACGAAGGTTTAAACTAGGTTTTAAAAAAATTACAAAACCTTTAACTAGAATTAAAAGGAAAACAGAAAACCTTAAAAAAACAAACTCAGACTATTAATAAGAACTATAACAGTATCTGAATGATGCTAAAATAACATGCATGAAACAGCCGGCTGAACTTTGACCCGTTGAGTCACGGTGAGGTAACGAGGAGAAAGTACAATCAATTAAATAAGTCTTAAATTACAGAAGAAAGCAGAAGTCACCTGTTCATGATGAAGCGCGCCTGCCGTTTGTTTTTGATGGCTTCAACCTTCTTCATGGCCTTCACTGTTCAACACAAACACAGCAGTCAGAGCCAGCGCAATCAACTCACCTCACATTAATGAGTGTGTGTGTGTGTG
>NW_015515266.1:23829-24371 GCF_001515645.1 Sinocyclocheilus grahami | reverse complement strand
GCAGGTAGGACTTGTTTATCGCTTTGCCATCAAAATGCTAAATGCTTAAGGAAATAGTGCTATATGTGTCCTCAATGAATTCTTACAGATAATTTTAACATGTTTTTTCTGCACTTTCTGTTCAACTCTGTTGGGACATGGGGAGTGGGACAGTGGCTTTTTGTGGGTTCTCTTATGGTAGCATTTTTGGACGCGAACAAGAATACTGACTCTATATATGGCCTGACGCAATGATATTTTCTAGCTAAAGCTGTTATTAGACATTGTACCATTCAGCCCTGTAGTGCTTAGCCCTAAAACATTTTGAATTTAACAGTGTTGACAGAAATGTTATTTGAGTTTTTTCCAACTTAATTTATGAATTTATTTATAAGACGCATGGAAACTGTGATACTACTAGAATTTACTCTTGTATTTGTTAAAATTATAAGCATATGCATTTCAGTCTTACTATGATGGAGTTGAAATAATGTGGCATTTTAGGGTCATTATCAGTAATTCAAAACCACTTCAGGGTCTGTACGATTTTTTTACGTTTTTTT
>NW_015515266.1:21577-23504 GCF_001515645.1 Sinocyclocheilus grahami | reverse complement strand
TTTTTTTTGTAAAAATCTTACGGACCCCAAACTTTTGAACCTGTGTTTAGTCTAAAAGCTCCAAAATTAAGCTTTCTCCCTGCATTCCAATAGCTTTCTTTCAGAATCGTGGCCCTCTGCAACCACTTGACACGCATGATGAAGAAAGGTCACACTAAAACACAGGTATTTCATGGACCCTGGTCAATTATACTCCATTAATCATTTCCAAAAAAGATAACTGTCTGGCTGTATACGTCCAGGAGTCTCCAGGCAAATCTTCAAATAATATGACCAATTAAACAATTAGAGTGCTTCTGATGTCTTACCCAAGATTCTGGCATGTTGGTATATCGGTCGAATCCCATTTCAGGAATGCATCTCAATATCATTTACAGGACAAACCCAAGATGGGCTACGTAGGTCGAACGGTGGCCATGTTCGAAAGGGAGTGCGAGAGCGATCAAGAGGAGGAGGGGATGCTGAGGAGACCTCGAACCAGGAAGAGAAGTAGCACTTCCTGAAACTCCCTGCTGCTCCTCCGACCGTCCACAATATAAACATCCCAGCCGCATGCTGGTTTTGAGGTGAACCTGCGGCGTGTTTGGCGTTTCTAAACGCACACAAGCTGAGTTGTTTTTAGCAAGCGTGTTGAGGTCTGAATGTGGCTTGTTTGTCTTCATAGAGATGCAATTATTATTCATCAGCATGTCTGTAAACATGATGCAAGAAGTGGCAAATATAGAAAGAAAACATTTGTTCATGTTGTTTAAAGCCGTGCATAAATGTATTAATGTATATAATGGGATAAGGAAGAGTTTACTGGATATATTACAAGTTTGTGCGTAAAGTTTACTTGTATAATGTTAAAATACGTACGTTTTAACGTCACTCGCGCCACTTTGCCTTGAGCCTTCGCTGTGTAATATGTGCCACAACATATTTGCATTCCTTTATTGAAATGTCTTCAGATTTTATTGCCTCTCAAAAGTGCATGAGTGATATAGCCAACTTCATTATTCTGTATGATATTTGTTAATTTTATGTTTATTGTTTTATTGCGCAGATTTTTGTCTCAAGGTGCAGTCACATTTACTGTTGTTTGGCGAAAGATTTTCAGACTTCGCAACAGGTTCAAGCTTCTCAAGCAAATTAAGTAAGCTGCTTGGTTTGAAAATGAGCTTTATATGGCACTACTATTGACAGTTCACGATGGACTTGCGAAATTTCGCTACTGTGATCAGGAATTTTGTGTGCGTGTGAAAGATTTCCTGCAATTCACTGCAGTTATCAACCGAAAACTGCTCGGTTTTAAAGTGATTTTTAAGTGAAAAATTTGACTAATGTGACTGCACCTTTTTAAATTTGCATTTGACGAAGCAAGTCAGTGCAAAATGGGCTGGATTTGAGATCCAGTGTTATACTCAGTGTATTTGCGCTTAAGTGTATTAAAATTAGGTCATTTATCAAGCCTGAAAATGACTTGTAAAGCTCTTAAGATATTAATAATGTATTAGATGCCATTCATTTTGATTTCAAAAATGTATGTTTATTGAAATCAGGGCAGATATAATGCTACATCATTGTGTTTTTTTGGTGCATTGAAAAGTCCAGCCCTCTGTCAGGGAAGGAAGGACAAGCAGGAACTGTTGGCAGTGCTGTTGGATTGTGAAATGAAACTTTGTATCATTGGGACATTATGGTACTTGACATGTTTCAGGACTGCGCCACCTATTGGTCAAACGTTTTAAGAAAATCACAGCTGCTTCAATGTAAATTGTTTGTAATACAGTGCCTTGAGCCTGAATGTGAGTGTTAGTATGCTTCACATACCTCACCATCAGAAGAGGTTGTATTCTGTATGAATGTATTCTGTACAATGGACTTATAAATGAGAGGGCTCAAAAGTTCTCATTTTATTTCATTAAAACATTGTTAGAAAAAAAAA
>NW_015515266.1:1296-5437 GCF_001515645.1 Sinocyclocheilus grahami | reverse complement strand
GAAAAGTAAACGATGCACCTAAGCCCAGCCCGATCCATTATGAGGTCATTTGATGCAAGAGAACACTGACTCCTCCCAAAGACGACATCATAGTCTTTGCACGGTCTAGCTAGAGGAAGGCTAATCAATCGGATGACAGGCTACTCCCGCAAGGGAGCTGGGACATTTTTAACGACCTGCGTTTGAGCTCTATTCTTGTCCAGCCGCTTTTAGATTTGTGGTGGCAGGTCCGCACTGGCCCTGCGGCCCCCCTTGCTGCATCATGCTGTGAGGCCATGTGTTTTCACATTACCTTGACTCGTTCACTTATAGCCTCAGAGCCAGACCCGACCGAGGGCGTAAATGTCATTCGCAAGTGATGTGGGAGAATTCAACCTTGCCACTAATGTGTGTAAACACAAAGCACTGAAACAAGATTCCCTCACAAGAAGGTGAAAGTGGATTGAGGTAGATTAAGTAAATGGACACAACATCCATACGATCGATCCGTGATGGAGTGCTGTGCTGACTAAAGCCCACCCTCAAGCCGCCCGTGAGTGAGGTGAAGAGAAAAAGCAGGAAACTCACCCCATGCAGGGATTCTGCAGGACCCCCATTATCCTCTGGATGCGGTCCATGGCCACACTCTCTTGAAAAGTGCTGAGGCCTGAAAAGAAGAACATACAGCTTAAATTCTCTCTTTTACAAGCAATGCCAGCTTATTGTCTCTGACAGGCCATGCTACGTCTGCAAGGCAGATGGGTTCTTGTGAAGCATGTGGGAGGACAGACTTGCTGTCTCTGTGGCCAGGAAGTCTGGTGTCGTCTATAGCCCTTGCATTGACAGCGGTCCCAGACAGAGCCCCTATAAGCAGGTCCGCCTTGTACGCAACCTGTTTTCTAGCACATGTGGGGTTCTAGCCAATAGAACTTTTTAAGTACCCAATATTGCTAATACCAGCTGTTGGCATTTTACAGTAATTTGTGTCTCAACCAGCCACTATGCATCAAGATTTCGGGAACAAGTTATTTTTCTGTCCGCACTGAAAGTGAAAACGCTGTGCAATGTAAGTCAGTCAGTCAACCAGAATATTGCGTGGGTGGTTCTCTGTTTGCACGCTTGACAATAAGAACAGTAATACCATGATTTTTTAGATGGCCACTACTTTCATGGTTTTACATTTTACTTGACTTGAGGGAACTTTGAGATGTTTCTTAACTTTTATAATTAGTATCTCCCTGTCTAGGTTTGATGTTTAATATGCATGAGGAGTGTGATATTAACGCGGTGTAAAATGGAAAATGAAGTGACCTACAAAACAGTGTCACCTGGCTAGTTAGGACAAAAACGGACAGCTTTTAATTACACTTTGTCACCTGGTTAGGACACAGTGTGATGGTGCAGATTTTATTAACAGTTACAACAGCCACATAAAACACTGAGTCAAATGTTAGAATATTTTATACCACTAGTCAGGAAAACAAAGGAGTCAGCCAATCCAATCTCTATAGTGCCTTTGGTATTTCAGTCGAGGTCCTTGGGTATTTTTGGAGGCGTGCGGTTTGCACTGCTTTAGACGTGCATCTTTCAACCATACACGTTTTATTATGACTAAGCGAGGTAGCATGTGCCACCAGGAAATGACTGTGGTTGATATGAGAGCCTTATTTCATGTATATTCATGATGCATCTCTGCCCCAAATCTCATGACACTTCTCGTACCATGGCCTGCTGCCTCTAGTTTGGCTGTTCTCTTGTATACTGCGCTAACTAGGCAAGGTTTTGGATATGCAGAAGACTAATACAAATGAATGAAAGATTACTCACGTTCTCGGTATCTGCCTGAGCGGAGGCCATTAAGGATCGAGGACAGTGGTTGAATGTAACACTGCAGCTCCAAGCACTGCAAAACAAAGAGCATCATTCAGTATTTCCTTGTTTAGCTTTTCACATTCAGCATTTCTCGAACATTTCTAGAGTTTTTGATGTTTTCGTTTCAGTTGATGGTACACTGTCAATTACCATTAACAAAAAAACATCAAGTTAGGGCATTCCTTTGTACGGCTCATCATTTGCAGAAGAACAACGACACTGTGATACAAAACAAAGTGACTCATCTACTCTCTCACACATTTATGCAAATGTAATGGAATGAGTTATCATTGCAATTCTACAAGGTAGAGGAAAACATTGAGTTTCTTCGTTCAGAGGCCTCGTGTGACTCATTCACATTTCACCTAGTAAGAACACACAAAGGAGGGGTCTTCCTGGAAGTGGTTTTGCTTGGTGTATTTTTTTTTTACATTTATTCTGCTCTGGTGGAGATAAGGCTGCTTTTAAGAACACCATGCCCCTTCCCTGGCATGCCAACGAGTCAAAAAGTGGCACGTCTCACCTTGCAAGCGAACAGCCTGTCTTTCTCCATTTGTTCAGGTTTGAGCTGCCTCTCCCTTTGCTCCAGGACCATGGAGCTGCATGTTCTCTTCAGTGCCTGCCTCTTTTTGCCTACAGGGCTCTCAGGGCACCGGCTGTAATTGGTCCGAGTCTCTTGTCCCAGGTGACAACGGCCACCGTCTTCGCTGTAGTCGGAACTATCGCAGCTGGAAGGAGAACTTCCCCAAGAGCTCATGTTCTCTTTGTCCATTACCTCCCCTTTATCTCCATTCCTCTTTGAGAGTGACTGGCAAGTCTGGGTCCCCTGGATGACCCCCGAGGAGGGGGATTTTGGCAAGTTGGTTTGTTCTTGTGCTTTGGTACAGTCTGGTTCTAACTCACTATCGTTGTCCTCATCGTCACTGGCCAGCCAGTCAATGGAATAGTCAGAATCTGAAGCTGACATCTTAAGAAGCAGGATCTAACCAGCACGTACCATCACTGACCTGTGGGGGAAAAAGGGAGTACTTTAATCTCCAATTTCCATAAACGTTAATAATAAACACCATCACACAATACAACATGAGCTGGCGTGAAATTACCTAATGGAGAAAGAATGCTCTGTCTTTCACTGTATTGGTTTGGCATTAATATAAAAGCAAAAACTCAACTGTCTTTTTTGGACCTATTTGCGAGATTCAAAGTCTTGCTGATACCAGTGGTCCAAAATGACAACGCAAGCACGCATCTTCAATCAAACCCTGAATTCACGTAGGCTCAGACCAGCATGTTTTCCAGACACACCACCCGAGTCTCATACAGACACTAAAGACGAACAACGGCCATAAAAAAGACTTACTGCCGTTTCACAAACAGTGACGAGAACTCACATTTACGGTTAATTTTTATGTAGTCAATAACAACACCAATTCTTATGTACATTAACAGAACAAAAACAAAACCTAAATAGAATAATGTTTATTTACACGTATACATGTTTTTGTTAAAAATAGCCTTGTTCATGCATAATATGGTTGCAACAGGGGGAGACTGTCTTTATTTATTCAAAACCGAGATGTTTGAAATAAGATTTTGTTCTGCAGTCTGTTTGGAACATGTGTCCTGTGCAGCACATGCATCTGTTTGCTCTGATTGCACCTAACTGAAAAACACTTGAAAATGTAGCCTTACAGAACTAGAAGGCTATGATGAAGCAGGTGACAAAAAAAAAGCACATATTCAAAGCCCTGTTTGTTTATTCAATGAGACCCCGAATGCCACAGCCATGGTGACCACCATTTGACACAGAACAAAATAAGCTGTTTTAATCATGCCATTCCTTCTATGGCCTTATTAATATATTACTAAGATTCATGCATTACTAGATTGTGCCTAAATGCCCATAATGTTTGCTGGTTACGTGTAAAATTTAATAATTTTATGGGCTTGCTTTTAAAAGAGGATGATTTGAAAATAGTCCTGGAACACAGCTGGGACCAGATCTGCGGCCTTGAGCATTACCAGTAAATTTTTTTCCCAGCTTGTATGATCAATTCCATCAGTTCTTGGTAATTCATAATAGACAGGCCTTGAGGAATACACATAAAAGGAGTGTCTACAACGTCATGTTTAATGAGTCAAGCCAAGAATCTTTGCTAAAGGCACACGTTGTACATGCTTTCTCTAAGGGTGCTGACCACTCATCTTTATTTTAAGGTGAAGGGCTTCTCATAAATCAACAGGACGTTTACATGATGCATGTTCATAAAATTACACATTTATGACTAAA
>NW_015515266.1:0-1075 GCF_001515645.1 Sinocyclocheilus grahami | reverse complement strand
ACAGCACAAAGAGATGTTTTGTATACAGTCATACTGTAGATAAGATATATAAATGTACAATGTACTACATAAACGGTGTATGCAACACTATATACATCAAAAAGATTTTCAGATTGCCTAAGCACATTCACTTCACTTGGGCATTTAATCCGTCCATCAGCTGCTCGGTATCATTGCAAACAAAAGGACTGCTGAGCCAGACTTCTGCCTGCCAATAAAGCCAATGTAATGGCTCTACCTCAAGCACGCGACTTGTTGGCTTTATTACGGTCACAAAGATCAGCCTTTCCAAATGGACGTAATTGTTTGACCAGCTTTTTCCTGTCAATACCAGTTTCGCCAAAAGCTGAATCAAACAAAACGCCGCGTTTAGCACGACTGCCGTTAGCGAACAAACTCCTCTTTCATATCGAAAAACTGCCTACATCGGATACTTTTACAAGTTTTGTCGACAGCTGGGGACGCGGCTGAAAAGGCCCTTTATTCGTTTGCGCTAACCGGTAATTTGTCAAAACAAAGAAAGTCACTGAAAGCTTGCGTGTTTACGTTTAGCTACCAGTATAAACGTAGACAAAGCGGCACGTGACTATTATTTAATAGCGACATTTAGCGCAACTACAAATGTAGGAAGTCGTGTAACCGAGACTTGTACGCCTGCCAGTAATATCGGTTGCTATGGGCAACAAGTATATTAATATTAAAACGGCTATGAAATAAAACAAAAGCCTTAATGTACCTGTCTGATAACTGAGGGTGGGGCCCTCGATGATGACTAACACCTTTAATACAGCCTACCAAGACAAGACCACCGCAATTTTGGCCTTTTAAAACATTTTACAACATTAAAAATGTATATATTAAAACTAATAGTCGCATACGAACAAAGCAACAAAAAAAACTACTTCCAAAAACACAATATAGACCAAATCGTGTTATCATATAAGCTACATTGAACATAAATGCATTAAGGAGTATTAAAAGTGATATTTAGCTTGTAATAAAATAAACTATTTCCTCCGTTTTACAATAGGCGGATGCCTCGCGCAGCGGCATCTTCCAACATCTCTTACATATG
>NW_015515265.1:4268-5438 GCF_001515645.1 Sinocyclocheilus grahami | reverse complement strand
AAATAATGTTCTTTTTAGCAACGTCATATGACCCCTTTAATAGTTCCAGTGAAAACAAATGAGACCAGAAGGATACTTGTCATGGCACATTCAGTGATGGTGATTAATGACTTTTTATCAACTTTTTGCCTTCAGTGGTCTTACAAAATTACAAATATTGCATGTACTCTCAATCAATATGAAATCAGGAAAACTGCATGCAGAATTAAATATTTCTGTGGCAATGTTTTTTTTCTTACATATAATGACTTATCATATACTTATTAAGAGAATACATCTCTTCTATGATGAACAAGTTTAGGTTAAATTTATCCTTTGCATCTGCACCTATAGTGTTCTCAAATTGAATTTGTTCTTGAATTGAAGGGTTCTTGAATGAGATAATTTGACTTTAAGACAAGGCAAGTTTAGATCAGGTTGTAAAATGCCATTTGGTCCCCCTTCAATTTTAAATAGAATATTTTGTTGCATCCTTAATGAAAGTACATTTAAGTCAAAACCAAACAGGCTGAACTGGTAAACAGATTGAAAAACACATTAAAGTGTTGCAACCTTCTAACAGTGAATAAATAAACAGGCAGGGCAAATCACCTCAAACAGATACTGCATTAAAACATTTAAAGCGGATTGTATTGTTAAAGCAAATTAGCCATAATTAAGCAAAACAGATACGATCCTTTAACGTGTTTGCACACATTTAAAAAAACAAAACAAAACAGACTGGTAAAAGGTTAGGGCCTCTAAAATTCCTTGCAGAGTATAGCCCTTGTTGTCAATTATAATTTCCAATTATTTGCTATTTGCTAATTAGCAAATGGCTGTTATGCAAGGCTACTTACAGCACATTCACTGCAAAGAAAGTCCCTCTGGAGCAACCGTGGTTGGTTAAGTGCCTTGCTTATAGCACAGTGATGACAGGGTGTGAATAAATGACATTTTAGTAACACTTCACAGCAAAGATCCATTTGCTAACATTGGTTAAAATAATACTTCACCCCAAAATGAAAATTTACTGAAAATGCACTCACCCCCAGGCCATCCGAGATGTAGATAAGTTTGTTTCTTCATCTAAACAGATTTGGGGAAATGTTGTATTACATCCCTTCTGACCAATGGATCCTTTGCAGAATGGGTGCCGTCAGAATGAGAGAATAAAAACACACAATAATT
>NW_015515265.1:0-1460 GCF_001515645.1 Sinocyclocheilus grahami | reverse complement strand
TGTGTGTGTGTATATATATATATATACACACACATACATATATATCATCAAAATTGGATGTAGAAGCAAGTCATACAGGGTTGGAACCAAAAAGTGAGTAAATAAAGCATTTTTGATTTTGGCTGCAATATAGCTTTAAATAGGCTTGCAAAAGATGCACAAAGGGTGATTATTGTTTTGTTTAATTTGCTTAATGCATGATAGAATAGTGTAAAAATGTGTGAACATGTAGGCACTCTTACTGACCCAAGTGTATGAACGAACACCGACCGAACAAATCAACAGCAAATCAGGAATGTAATGAAAAACAGTTTCAAGAAAGAACAATTACTACTGTAGTTTGCAAAGAATGTTCTGGAGTGAGATGCTAGCCTGAAACACAAAAGCATTAAAGATGTTGTGTAGGAGGAGAGGTGTGCCCTCTGCACCGATTACACATTCTTCTCTTCAATAAACCCACTTCATTTTCTGGCTCTGTTAAAGAAAACTATTTTGGAAAGAACAATAGAATGTGGTCCACATTAAAGAACAAGAATCGAGTTTTAACCTGCATTATGTAAGCAAGAATATTTCTTAATAGAGTAAGAAATTGCAGGAGAAATTAAATCCACATTCTCTCAGGACATGACGAACACTGGAAACACTCAGTAAGAGGGTGTGTGGCGTGGTGGGTGTTACAAAAGCAGTCCTCAAATAAAAGGTTGCATACTGGTGGTCATTTTGTCCGTTAAAAGAGGTTGAGAGTTCAAAAAACAGAGATGAGGGCAAAGACTCCGTACAGCAGGGCGCAGGGATACGCCACCAGCAGCTGCTGCCCATCCATGGCCAAAGCAGAGATGAAGAACTTAGAGGCCGAAAAACTGCACCAACCAATGATGGCAGCTGTTAAAATCATACCCAACATGCCCCTGAAAGACACAGGAAAACACTGGTTTAAGGTGTATTATAAACCAGCTCAAATAAGATTAAAATGATGGAACTGCGATATATATTCATATAAATGATAGGATTATTAATTGATATTAATACATATGTTTAACACTTTACGTTATGCATTAAAACACACCACCAGTCAAAAGTATGGAATTAAGATTTGGAATGTTTTGGAAAGAAATCTTCTATGCTCATCAAGGCTGCATTTATTATAGCAAAAAAACAACAGCAACAAAAAAGCCAAACAGTAATACTGTTTTTTCAATCATTTTAATATGCTAAAAAAAGTTTTTTTTGCTGCTTAATATATGGAAACCATGATACAGTATTATTTAATTTTTTAAATAAGCTTTTATTCAGCAAGGATGCAAAAAAAGTCAAAAGTAACAGTAAATACATTTATTAGGCTACAAAAGATTTGCATAAAAAAAAAACAAGTTCATTTAAACTTTCTATAGGGGAAGTCGTGGCCTAATGGTTAGGGGTCGGACTCGTAACCCAAAGGTTGCGGGTTCGAGTCTCGTACC
>NW_015515264.1:4983-5438 GCF_001515645.1 Sinocyclocheilus grahami | reverse complement strand
TCACATGATCTTCAGAAATCATTCTAATATGCTGATTTATTATAAATGTTGGTAAAAGTTGTGCTGAATTATTATTTTTTGGAACATGTGATACTTTTTTCAGGATTTTCTGATGAATAAAAAGTTAAAAGGAACAGCATTTATTTATAATGTAAAACTTTTGTAACGGTACACACTACTGTTCAAATCTTTGGGGTCAGTAAATGTTTTTGCAAGAAATTAATACTTTTATTCAGCAATGTGTTAAATTGAAAAAAAAGTAATAGTAAAGACTTATACTGTTAGAAACTATTTATATTTGTAATAAATGCTGTTCATTAATTGTTGTTAACTGACAGGAATTGGCTGCTAGACTCCATGCACAGTTTCCTGAACATTATCCAGACAACAACCACAAACCGGAGATGGCCATCGCTCTCACTCAGTTTGAAGGTCTCTGCGGCTTTCGGCCGATG
>NW_015515264.1:0-671 GCF_001515645.1 Sinocyclocheilus grahami | reverse complement strand
TTTTCATTTTTGGGTGAACTATCCCTTTAAGAGTAATATTATATTATCTTCAGATACCCTCCTCGGTGCGGCAGTACACTGTGAGCGCGCTGGACTCCGCCAGCATCCTGCTGGTCATCGACGGAGAGGCCGTCGCCACATCTGCTGTGGCCCTCTCTGACATCACTCTGACACGAGGCTCTGTGCTCTTCATTTCAGCCAATGAGAGCGTCTCTTTACAGGTGACATCATCGTCAGGCATGACCATGTTCAGAGCCTGCTGCTTACTGTAGGAGACGTCAGCTTCATAAACGTAATCTGTTCTGTCCTGATCTAAACCAACAGGTCAAACAAAGTTCAAGTAGAAATCCCATGGTCATGTGTTTTTGGCTTCATCTCGAACATGCATGACGAATAACCTCGATTAAAGGAACAGTTCACCCAAAAATTAAAATTCTGTCATTTACTCAGACTCAAGTCGTTCCAAGACCGTATGAGTCTCATTCTTCCACCGAACACACAAGAAGATATTTTAAAGAATGTTGGTAAGAAAATCGTTTCTGGTCCCCATTGACTTCCTTTTTTTTTTTCAACACTATGGAAGTCAGTATGCACCAGCAAATGTTTACTTACTTGGAACAACTTGAGAGTAAATGATGACAGAATTTTCATTTTTGGGTGAACTATCCTTT
>NW_015515263.1:3709-5440 GCF_001515645.1 Sinocyclocheilus grahami | reverse complement strand
TGGAGATCGAGGGAATGAATTAAGACCCAGCCCACACTCCCACCGCTGAAGGTAAGCTAAAGCTGGCCTCTGAAAACTATTTGGCGGAACTGAAAGACATTTTTGATGTGGATTTGATGGAGTGGTTTGGTTTGGGGAGGTAATACCCAGTTCTCCTGATTGTCCTACATCTCCTGAGTTTCCGCTGGTTCCGCCCAGCTCCTGTTCCCTCTCAGCCTCCCTCTCCCACCTCCTCTCCTAAAATCAGCCAGTTCCTCAGCCCTGCCTCCGCTGGTTCCTGTCAGTACCTCAGATCACTCTTAGTCAGCGCCATCCGGGCACTCTGATTCACCTCGGGCCTTACAGTCTCCAGCTCCACTTTGGCGTGAGGATCCTGTCTCCGCCTTCAGCCTTTGAGAACTTGACTCCACCTCGGCCCTCCGACCCATCAGCTCCACCTTGGCTCTTTGCTCCTTCGTCTCCACTGTGTCCCGTCATCCCACTGGCTCCTCTGGGCTCCCTCGTCCCTCCGGATCCATCTTGTCAGTCATCATCCTTCATCTGCTACGGGATTCTACTCCCCCGGCTTTGCCTCATCTCTCCATCCCTCTGGCTCCGTCTGGCTCCTCCTTCCCTTCAGCTCCACCTTGGTCCTCTGTCGCTCCGGCTCCACAGCGGTCTTCTGGATCCCTGCCTCTGCCTCGGTCACCTAAGCCGTCAGCTCCACCTTGGCCCTCCGGATCCTTGGCATCACCCTGGCTCTGTGGCTCTCCGTCTCCGACCTGGGCTCCCACTCCATCGGCTATGTCTCCGTCAATCAGCCCCCTAGTGTCGTCAGCTCCATCTCCAGTGACTCCACCGTGGATCGCCGTCCTTGCTGTGGTCTGAATCTCCACCTGGCTACTCCTGCTCCTCACACCATCTTCGGCGCCCTAGTTTCTTGCTCCACTTCCTGTTCACTGTCCATCTCCTGTTCTTTACCCATCTCCAGAGCCCCCTCCCTCCCTCCCTCCTCAGATGGACGCTTTGCATTGCGATGAAGCGCCTTCCGGGATGGGGAGCTACTGTCATGGTTATGAACTTCTCTGTGTTATATCAGTTCCTATTCTCCTGCCTCGTTTAGTTCTGATCAGCTCGTCATTAGTTTCCTTAGTTACCTATTACTTTTAGGTGTCTCTGTTTCACTAGCCCCATTATTTATGCTTGCTTCGTGCTTTGTTCAGTTTCTTTGCCGGTTATTTGTTATGCCTACATTTGTGTTTGTGCTACCCCTGCCTTGTTTGCTCTTGGATTTATAATTAAAAGGCTTTTGTGGAATCCTTCGTTGTGTGCTCTTTACAGCACCATCATGTTACAGCTTTATGATTTAATTCAAATGTATCATAAAAAATGGTGGATAATGAAATTAATTATTACAATGTTGACAATGTAGGTAATCTTTAAAATGTAATCAAAACAAAATATTGCACCTTTTTGTCAATTAAGATGCTGAACAATAGAACTGTATAAATTAAAACTGGATGAAAAATATCTGGTTGTATGACATTCCTTAAAAATAATAATAATATTATTATTATTTTGAGAAGTACATAATTTTAGTATAAATAGTAATATATTTCTGTCATAATTTCTTCAGGGTAAGCCAAAATTATTTTTTTTAGAGTTTCAGTGTGTGTTTGATGGTAGTTGTTCTCAAATTTAATGGTGTAAAGCTGATGAAGTGACTCTCAGAGCAGCTCTGGAGATGAAGTT
>NW_015515263.1:0-591 GCF_001515645.1 Sinocyclocheilus grahami | reverse complement strand
AGTTGTTCACAGAGACCTCAAACCAGAAAATCTTCTCTATGCTGACTTGTCAATAGATGCACCTCTTAAGATAGGTAACAAACTGTATACATTTACACTGAATATTGTAGACTGAACTGTGAACTCTTTCATTAATGAATGGGTTTTATTGATTCAATCTTTTCTGTTATGACCACAGCGGACTTTGGTCTTTCTAAAATAATCGATGAGCAAGTGACGATGAAGACAGTATGTGGGACCCCCGGCTACTGCGGTGAGTCAAAATTTTAGAAAACATTATTTGTGTTACGATTTAAGCACCCTCTTACTGATTTCCTTGTTTTTACACGTACCGCTAAGATAAAAGTCATTTAGATCTCAACAAGCAAGCAAATTCCAGTGAATGACTAATAAAGTTTCATCAGCCAATTCATTTGCAATCATTTGGCTCTGTTCTCACATCCACTCAGCTCCTGAGATCCTCAGAGGAAACGCTTACGGTCCTGAGGTTGACATGTGGTCGGTGGGAGTCATCCTTTATATTTTGTGAGTAATACATTAATGCTTATTCATTTAGTGGACGCTTTTATCTGACTTGCAAATGCATCATAT
>NW_015515262.1:4567-5440 GCF_001515645.1 Sinocyclocheilus grahami | reverse complement strand
CACACACACACACACGCTTGAAATTTGAAAACAGTCCATGTAACATTTATTACTCACTTAACCTCACTTTCTGTCCAGATGGTAAAAACTCTTTCATGGCTGATTCCAGACCTCAGGTCACAGTGATGCATCTTGGGAAGACACACAGCAGGCGATGACTGCCATAACAGTAGATTATGACCCTTAAGGTTCAACCCAGGGTTCAAACAGGTGCCCTAGTACAATAACTAAGACACAGATAATACATTTATGCGTGTAATGTATGCTTATGTCAGACAGGTTTAATATGAACATACTGTGCTTGGCTAACAGAAATAAAGTCTTATATTCAGATTTAGTTACACTCCTTTTTTCATGTTCACTATATGAATATTTCAGATGGATGTTGCTTTGTGAGAATCACAGATCTGTTCTTACGCAGCTCTTTCTCCATTCTCTCTTTCTTCATCGATCTCTCTCTTTTTCTCTGAGACTGAACTGCAGCTCTATGTGATCGTACAACTAAAAACGTTCTCTTCACACCTGAAAAATATATAAATGATAACCAGAAAAATCTAACAATAAAATTATGCTAATGTGTCCTTTCTTTAATGGGTACTTTATCTGGAGGAGTGTCTCCAGGCTAATTTTCTGCTCTCAGGTGTTGAGTGAGTGTTTTACATTTCTCCGATTTTCCATTGATGTGCGGTCCACTGGGATAGCTCAGATTTCTATCCTTCATGCCTAATTCACTTTGATAACAGCCATTAATGCTGCATGAGGCACATACACGTACATGAGAACACACGCACAGAGACACACATGCAGCTGTTTCTCTGGTCTTGATGATTTAAACTGCATTAATCTTGGGTTTTAAAAAGATCACAAAAAAAA
>NW_015515262.1:0-352 GCF_001515645.1 Sinocyclocheilus grahami | reverse complement strand
CACTCTTTATGGCATTATAACAGAACCCTGAGGTGGAACACAGCCTGAGTGACAAGGCGCACACCTTACTTGACATGAACAAAGATATTCAGATATCTTTAAGTGCATCATTTGTTGGAGCGCATATTGTTACATACTGCAATACTGGTACTTGCAAAACTGGCATTTAAGATCTTAGACCAGTTTTTCTAACTTGTGCCAGGCAGCTGCAGTCTGACTAAACATTGCCTAATGCAAATATAAAATCCAGATTTTATTTGCACTACTTTATTGTTTCAATTTTAAACATATCTGAGCAAAATGTTAGAGTTTTTTTTTTAAGTCAATTTATCAGCCTCTGTTGTTAAAGGAG
>NW_015515261.1:4764-5450 GCF_001515645.1 Sinocyclocheilus grahami | reverse complement strand
TTGGCTCGTAAACAAAAGACTTTCGACAAACAAGACAGAGCATGGAAACGAACAAGATTTATTCACTTTAATTATTTGTTCAAAAAACGGATTCTTTCTCGAACGATACGGCTTTACTTTATACACGCACAATGGCGGTTCTCAGCTCTGAATTCTGTCCAAATTTAGAACATTGAGCATCTACCAAAGAGCTGATGAATTGAATCAGGTATGTTACATAAGGAAGATATCCAAAATGTGCAGTGTTGAGAATCACTGCTTTCCAATCTCTAGCACTCATTTATTAAGTGAATGATGGAGAAAAGCCTCTCTTAATGGAAATCTTGTTTATAAACCAAACCCGTATGGGACGTTTTAACAGAAGTAATTTAAAAGCTTTGTATGGTGGAATTGAATCACCAATGACACTCAAGTATGAAATATTAACTGCAAGTGAAACACACCATAATTTGTACAAACATTCACAAGATGTCAAAAGACATCTGCAGGTCAGTGGCAAAAACAACTTTACATGTGTAAGTTCATAATGTGAGAGTTTGTTCATTACTGCAGTATTTGTGGAGCTTTCTGGGAATTGTTTGATGTATTTTATGGATGTAGAATCTTTTTTCCATGCCAGTAAGAAATTAGCCTGGAAAGATTACTATGCAGGTGTTAAATGGGCAGACCAGCCTTGAGAAGATTCT
>NW_015515261.1:2426-2947 GCF_001515645.1 Sinocyclocheilus grahami | reverse complement strand
CACCCATTCACTGCAGAGGATCCATTGGTGATCAAGTGATGTAATACAAAATTTCTCCAAATCTGTTCAGATGAAGAAAAAAACTTTGATCTATACCTTTAAGGATGCATATTCACTGACTGATACTACCTAACATTTTAAGTGTAGTAGGCCTAAACCTTACATTATATTTACAACTAGTACCTGTGGCACACTGAGAACAAGGGCTAGACCCCAGGCTACCATGATGGGTGTATTCCAGTGTGAAACTGCCCCTCCTTTGTAAGCCTGCAGGGGGCAGCAGATGGCATTATGGCGGTCCACTGTCATAGCAACAATCATGTAAGAGGATGCAAACATTCCCACAATCTGCAGATATTTCACTGAGCGGCACAGCACATCAGGACCTTGAAATCTCTCTGTGATATCCCATACTAGCTGCGGGAGCACCTGCAAAACATTAATGTACTGCTGTTGACAAGTCACATAAAAGACAAAATGCCACACTAAGCATTAGACAAAGTTCAGCTCACCTGAAAAAA
>NW_015515261.1:0-1265 GCF_001515645.1 Sinocyclocheilus grahami | reverse complement strand
GAGACGAGAACACACCAGAGAGAAATAACTAGGAATGGCCTTACATACCAATGCAAAGATTATCCATATATGACTATAAGAAAGGCTGTGTTAAATGGAAATGGACTTATTACAGATGTTATGTTGTTTTGTGAAACTGATGTCATCTCCCTTATCCAATGACTGGTTGAACCTGGATACTGCCTATCAATTCTTTTTCATTCATTTCATTATACTCTGATGAAATGAATCATATATCATAGTCCAATCTCAAAATGGAGGTCCCTATTATACAGCTTCTGCCTGCCTTTCTGCCTACAGTTTCTTTTTTTATGTCTTTGAATCTAACTTTCCCTTTCATCCACCTTCCCACACACAAGTTGAAAATTTTTTGACAGAAAATCAATTTCATATATATATATATATATAAACTTTTTAACTCTTTAACCCTGAATACTGGTCAGACTAAAATAAGAATATCTCATTTAGAAAATTCATTTACACCACCTCATAAATAATACCTGAGACACTTAATTCTTTTTCAGCAAATATAAATAGTATGATTGTGAAACTCTTGCTTTTTACAGAATGAGTTTGTTTTTTTTAAACGTCTTTCGCTATGGCTTTCCAGGTCCAGTCATAAATAAAAGCAAGTGTCCCTGTCACAGCAGTGTTTGAGGTCATTCTCTGAAGCAGCTGATGCATGAGCTGTTCAGTTTACCCTTGCTTTGTCATTTTCTACCTTCCTTGAATCCCTTTCCCTCGGAGGAATCCACTAATATGGTGCAGCAGAAATGTTGACCTAGACTAAATATAGCTGATGATACAGAAAAAAACAGTTTGCTTTTGCAAGCTGCTTTTTATGCATAATATTTGAAAGTGTTTTAAACATGGATAGACTGCAAAGGACAGATCACCTCAGGTTGCTTCAGGATGATTGATCATGAAAATCACACAATCACACAATAATTGTGCAGCAAATTGTGTTTTATTAAATGCATCAGAGTCTGGTTTATGCAATTGGAAAGGTTTTTTGAAAACGGTAATTGAAAGAAAGTGTCAAACTAACTATTATTTAAGCAGTTTTATTTTGCTTAATTATTTTATTGTATTTCATTTTTAGTTAATATGAGGTTTGCAATAAAAATGCAAATGTCTTTTTTTTAATTAAAATTATTTTGTACTATAAACAGAATTATGATCATTGTAATAGTAGATAATTTATAACAATGTGTTTTGCATCCTTTTAATGTGATATAAAATTGTACCATATTTATTTATTTAAA
>NW_015515260.1:4616-5451 GCF_001515645.1 Sinocyclocheilus grahami | reverse complement strand
AACTGTACCCAGAGCTGGAATCCCAGTCCCTAAAGGTGCAGATGGTCATGTTTTGTGCAAATTATAAATACCAAAGTTGTACAGATGTGGTCAATATTTTGAAGAACATGGTACCTGAGGTCCGTGGACTCTTCAAGCAAGTGGAGACTCTGGTCCGCTTACTTCTTGTGGTTCCTGCATCATCAGCTGAGGCAGAGAGAAGCTTCAGCGCTCTCCGGCGCCTGAAGACATGGCTTCGCTCCACAATGTCCCAGAACCGTCTGAACAGCGTTGTTGTCTGTCATGTTCACAAAGACAGAACAAATCAATTAGACACCAAAAAAATAAGCCAAGAATTCATTAAGGTCTCAGAGAGGCATGCTCAGGTTTTTGGTTCATTTTAGTGGACAAAGCTAACTAAACCTAAAAAGAAGCTACTCTGACACTCTGCTTCTTTTTTTTTCTTTCTTTTTCCATTCCTATATTCTTTTTATTTCTTATTACAGTTCATTCTGAGGTGTTCATAAACATATTGATGTTATTGTTTATTGTTAATATACAAGATTACTGTTGACCTCTACCAAAAGCATCTGAATATTTTGTCATACTATATATTTTTAATTAAATGCTTAAAATACTCTGTAGCATAACCTTAGAGACAAATTATATACCAACAAAGTAAATATAATTGGAAATAAATAATAAAATAACAACAATAATAACATACTTACCTCTTTAGTCTACGCTTGTGATAGGTAAAATCCTGAGAAAAAAATATGTAAGGCTGACATAAAATGGGATCACTAAAACAAACAATGTTAGAGAATTAAAACATTAGTTAACAATAAAAGACGAT
>NW_015515260.1:2624-3108 GCF_001515645.1 Sinocyclocheilus grahami | reverse complement strand
CTATTTGACATCTGCATTTACGCAAGACGTATTTTTTAGAGAGTTCGCTCATCTGCTAACTGAGTTATGTAATGTATTCGTACTTTTTGGTAATTTCATGATTTACCAATAGACAACGTAACCACGACGTCATATGCACATAATTCCCTTACCAACTCACAACGTCATCAGTACGTCCTCCTAACGTAACAAGTTAACCAAGAACGTTCCAGATACGTACTCTATTCGTAATATATTGGTAATTTCATGACTTACTGGCAACGTAACTGCAATGTCGTATGCTCGTAATTTCATTACCATCATATCTATATTCACATTTATTAATATATTTGAAATTTACCACATCCTTACAGGGACAATAAAGTGTTTATTCTATAGTTCTATATTAAGTAAGCATTATCTGCCCGAGATTAGGTGCATGGGTTTTTTTTATTTTTTTTTTATTTAGGGGTTCAAGCACGCAGTGCTGAAACCCTATTGTAAT
>NW_015515260.1:0-465 GCF_001515645.1 Sinocyclocheilus grahami | reverse complement strand
TTAGATCTATCTTATTTCTCTGATCTGCCAAACTGTGTCCTGATAGACTTTTTCTGCGAGGGCATTAATCAGCCGGTAAAGTCAAAGCTCATTTGAGAGGGTCCGCGTTCGTCACTCATTCAGTTTATGGATTATGCTTTGTTGACTGTTGGTTCATCATTCACTGTGGGTATCGTGGAGGAATGCGACCCCGCACTCACTCCTGTAATGGCCCCCGCACTAGATTACAATCACAAAGTGGCGGCGACAGATGAGCCTGAAAATGGCGGACACAACAGCGCCCCCTCAAGTCACCGTTGATCTTCACGAGTCAAGTCAAGTCACCGCTGATCTTCCTGAGTCAAGTCATGTCACCGCTGATCTTCCTCAGTCAAGTCATGTCACCGTTGATCTTCCTCAGTCAAGTCAAGTCAAGTCACCGTTGATCTTCCTCAGTCAAGTCAAGTCACCGCTGATCTTCCTGAG
>NW_015515259.1:4586-5442 GCF_001515645.1 Sinocyclocheilus grahami | reverse complement strand
TTGGCCAATCAAGCCTCTTCCTGTGGCTTGTTAATTTGCAAACAGTATTCACTGCCATGTCAGATAGTATTAGCCTGCAGTTCTCAAGATGATAATAAAAAGTCTGGCCACAGCTGGGGGGTAATGACCTCTGGCATTTGACATTAATGGGTTACACGACGGAAATCTGAATTGACAAGTGACATCCATCAGTTTAAAAAGAGAATTGACGTGTCCAGTGAGTGATGAGGTGACTATTTGTAGTCCTTGTACTGCAACGCTTTCAGAAACACAGATCCAGTTTCTATTTCCAAATAATAAGGCGAGGTGAAGTATTCGTAAACCACCAAAACAAAAGTAGGCCACTGTGTCATACATAACATGCAGCATTTAAGCTATATCCCTCCCAAAACCAAATCACACAGGTTGTTCAGACATACACGTGCCTGATGTTGAAGTCTAGGACGCAGGTAGATATGCTTAAATCACATTGCCCTCTAAAGCCCATAAGAAAAAGCTCCTCCTGAAGAAGATGGCAGTGGCACCAGCTGCCTGCCATGTTTCAGTGCTGTATGTGGGTCAAATATTTCTGCGTGATTTGGGGTTAGCCGTCACAGCAGAGAGAGACAGACATGGACCATGGTGATCGTAATGAGGTCAATTAAGCCTAAACCAGACGATTCGGGCATAATTTACTTCATTACCATATCAAAGTACCATGGTATTAGCATATCATACCAGGGTAATGATTTAGTACCATGGTACTGAATAACACACACCTTGCTCATCACACCAATCAGCTGACGCCTTCCAAGAAGAGCTGCAGAACAATTAGAAAAACAAATTCCAGACACCTGTAGAATGCTTCTTCCCCCCC
>NW_015515259.1:2012-4492 GCF_001515645.1 Sinocyclocheilus grahami | reverse complement strand
ATGTCCAAAACAAAAAAACATGATATTGCCACACTAATTCCTAATTCCTCCAAAAATATTATTATTTTGTATTACCATGGCACTATGTCTACAACATAGTATTCACATGGTGCATACACAAAAACATGGCGTTAAAATGGTACATGGCCTAAAAAATAACATGGTTCTACGTCTAAAAAAAGCAACACAGTTACATTTCCATGGCACTATGTCTGTCCAGAAACAGTATTAGCATGGTACATGCACAAAAAAAAACAAAAATACTATTACAATATTACATGTCCTGAAAAATAATGTACATGGTACTACTGTCAAAAAATAAATACATAAATGAATAAAGTGACGTACTATGATATCCAAAACAAGCATTACAAACAGTATTACCATGGCACTATGCCCATAAACATAGCATTTGCATGCCCAGAAAACATTGTATTAGAACAGTACGTTCTACAAAATAACTTGGTAGCACATTTTAAAAATTCCAATCATTTTACTTTCAATAAAAGAAAGCAACATACCATGATTTATGTCCAAAAACACAGTAGTAGAATAGTATAGCCTATATGTCCTAAAAAGAAACAAAATGTCCAAAAACATGGTATTTTGGTATATACTTGTCTTAAAATAATAACATTAGTGTGTAGATGACGCTTATTTAAAAAAAAATAAAAAAACACAAAAGATACAATCAATCTGCATGGCCTATAGGACATAAAAAAGATTTCGCTATAAACAGGAAAAATGAAATACAGAGAAACTGCCACGGAGGGAAAGAGGTCACGCATTGAGATTGGTTTCATCTCAGTGAAATGAGCTACAGCGTGTCTGTGTGAAATAAATATATAAACACAATTAGCCGTGTAAGGTCAAATATATTACAGCAATTGCAACTGAAAATGTAGTTGCAGTGAAGGAAAACGCATCTAAAATAGGCCACCTGAGCTCAATTCAGTGAAAGCAACACAATGCAGTTAACGCAATATAAGGGCCGGTCGTTATAGCAACAGGTAACCCGTGAACCATCTGTCCCTGAGCATCATTAATTCCCATTGACCGTGCACAACACGCAGGCACAGCTCTATGAAATGCACCGCTGTATCAGAGCTACGATTTGGCTGGTTCGATTAGATTGATTTTCCTCAACCGGTTTTTTTTTTCTTTTCCCAAATAAATTGAATAACTGGCATCATTCCATACAGAATCAGTGATCTGAAATCTGTTTCTGCGCAGTCCGTGTAATGCCACAAATAACCGGTTAGTTACAGTTGTATTTTGCGCTTTAGGTGATGGATCAGGCCCTAATAAATGAATCCCATCACAGAAGTGAGGGTCACACAACAGGACACAAGAAGTCCATCAGCTGCCCCAAACTGACTGATTGATTGACGAGCAGATCATTTTCATAAACAACAGTGTAACAGCAACAGCACTCAGCAGGTTTGTTTCCTGGCAACAGGCGAGCGCTGATATTATATTATTACGGCCTATTGCCATCTCAACACTACCAGCGCAATAACATGCATTACAGTCCAAAAACATTGATGTTGCGAGCGAAAATCGATGAACATTTGGTCACTGACACTCAATACACACGTACCTTTAGATTTAGTTGGGGTAATGCTGTCAAAAGCATTGCACATGGATACAGCATTAGCGTTGGTTCTGGAGAGAAGTAACGCGGAGCCGTCTTCGGCAGATTAATAGACACCACCTTTTCTTGAGCATTAGAGACAGGGGCAGAAATGAGTGCTGTTAACCCACGAAACGCATCGTCCCCACCACACTGAGTCTCTCAGACAGCGTCATCCCACCTGTAATGCGGCTCTCTTAAAGACACACGAGTCTCTTTCACACGTACAGAGCCTGAGCGATGAGTGCAATTTACTATGGCAAGCCGGTTTAACATTTACAACTTAAACTAACAGCTATTACTAGTGGGTACTCAATTATACACATATCTAGTAGGCTACCTTCTCCAATCTGTAGCATGTTCACACAGCAGCAGAATACGGTTGTAAGTACTGTATTTGAGACCTTAATATGGTTAAGTTCACAAAAAGTACAGTTATTGTGGGAGAGTGACAACTGCATTCTCTAACGTCTAACCAAACTCACACCCATACATTTTCATGACTGCATTCCCAAAAAAAACCTGCACTACTTGTACGGAACCGGACTGGACAACTAGTTGTCTGTCACATCTCACAATGTGAGACAGTTGCTCTGCACTGCACAAACACGTCTAACTTACAGTGGTGGAGATGTGACATTCAGTCAATGTTGTTCTTCTCCACTGGAGCTGCTCCCTTCATTTTTGTGTTCTACACATTTGTTGACTCAAATGCTCCGCTGTCCACCCCGATATAAAAGTTGCTGTTGCCGTCGCACATTTATTCAGACAGGATTTAAGACGCTGTTATTGTGTGTGTGTTTGTGTGTGTGCATATATACAGTGGGTACGGAAAGTATTCAGACCC
>NW_015515259.1:0-428 GCF_001515645.1 Sinocyclocheilus grahami | reverse complement strand
TTTCCGTACCCACTGTATATATATATATATATATATATATAAATAGAATTTAGATGTATTTACAGTTTAATGTAGGCCTATTTCAGAGGGGACATGGATGCATTTAACCTGCAGTCACAGATGAATAAATAATGTTTTGTTTTTAACATAAAACGCTGAATACTGTTATTTGAAATTATATTAAAACATTAAAAGTCAAAATGTGAAATTAAAACCGCCAGTAGGTGACAGCAAGTGACTGTAAATGAGTGAGTCATTGAGATTCAACCAATTCATTCAAACGACTGATTCATTTAGAAACAAAGCATTTGACTGTGCTAATGAGTGAATCACTGAATCATTTATTCAACCGATTTATTCAAATAGCTGATTCATTCAATAAGTAATTAGGGATGGGCGATACCACTTATTTTGTTTTCGATACGATA
>NW_015515258.1:4317-5442 GCF_001515645.1 Sinocyclocheilus grahami | reverse complement strand
ACCCCAGCGACTTAACACTGCTCTTGTGCTCCAGGGTCACATTTAATATCAAAATAATATAGAATGGTATCAGATCTCCTACAAACCAAACTAAACCAAAGAACAGATAAGCTCACCAGAAGCCCTGATGCCCAGATCCCAGAGCACCACATGGCCTCTCTGGTCACATGATTCTCTGTTAGGTACTGATACTTCAGATCAGGAAACAGCAGCAGTGCATTTGCCAGCATGCAGACGATGGCTGTAGGGATCAACGCCATTCCCACAGACCTGGAGCAGTGACCGGTGCACATCTCAGCCCCACAGTGATCCTGCATCAAAACACCGCCAGAGAGCACATCAACTCACTGCGTCACTGCTGGATCTACACTGCAGTTCACTAGTGCTGTTGTTGTTGTTGTTTGTTTGTTTTTTGTGAGTATACAGCATGCAATGTTGTCCTAGTCTTCATGTAGAGTAACAAAACAAACTATGTTACTATATGAATTTCACTGAAGCATTAGATAACAAAAATTAAAAAATTAATATATTAAAAAAATTAAAAGCTACATAAAATGCTGTATATTTCTTTATGATCAAGTGTCCAAATATTGGACTCACTGTGTTTTGAAATAATGAAAAAATCCTACCTGTGACTGTAGAATATAGTTTTAGGTTTAAAACCTGCCAGCAGAGAAAGCAGGTGTTGTGAGGAAAGCTAAGAAGAGTCTTCAGCCGTGATCCTTTGATTATTCCAAAATGAGGAACTTTGCCTGCTTAAATACAGCTGAGTGTTTCCTACCCACGATTCTGACACACACACACACAGCTGAGGATGCATGGTGAAACTAGAAGAGTCATCCTGCACTAATGAAAAACTGATGTTTGTGTTTGCATACACACCATACTAACCACTGGCAGTCAAACAAGAGCAAATCAGAAACATCTAATCGCTTCAATCATGCCATAAATGTGCACCAGTCTGCAAAATGACAGTGTACTAAATGTGCACACAGAGAAATCCCAGCAGTCTTACTTATAGGCACATTTTAATTCAATTTGTTTTAATAATCTTTTGTTGTGCTTTAAAGCACACTTATTTTGTGTACTGACTAGTATATTAAAGTACATGTAAACATAAAGTTT
>NW_015515258.1:0-658 GCF_001515645.1 Sinocyclocheilus grahami | reverse complement strand
GTTGGGGGGGGGATTTGATCAGTTGACTGCATCCTTGCAGAATATAAAAAAAAAAAATCTGGCCATTTTTAATGGTTGTATTTATGATTAAACATGTTTGTTTTTTTTTGCAATTACATTTGCTGACTTCACATTTAATAAGCAATTATCATTGTACCCTTTAAAAGAACACCATAAATAGTTTTCATTTTGGATATCATTGTCTATGAAGCACTGGGGGATTTTTTTGCCACCAGAAGTGAGGAATATTACTCATGTTGTATTAAGACACACGAGACTCATGCGGGAAGTAGGCTACTGCAACCAACTTCAACCCAAAAATATGGGAAATGCTAAAAGACCATAACAGGCTATAAGCAAAGCAAGAAGGAAGGAACTGTTGTTTGTTAGAAACCTAACAGCGTAGAATGTGATGAGGCAAGACTAGAGTGAACATCACCGATCACCTGACAGACTGTGTCTCAGGCTTCACATGACTGACATTTCTCAAAACATATAGAAAAATCCCATGGATAGCCATGATAATGCAGATCATCAGTGATTTAGGACAGGATTTGAGTTTCATTGTTCATATTATAGGATTACACTAAAAATGTGGTAGCAAAGCAATTTTCATTGAATTTAACATGACATTTAAGACAAGCTTTTTTTACTTGTA
>NW_015515257.1:4689-5443 GCF_001515645.1 Sinocyclocheilus grahami | reverse complement strand
TGAAAGCTGTTTACAGATGTTAAAAGTCAAATACAAGATCAGAGACACACTTTCTAATGAGAATTATGGCTTATTCCGCAACAGACCATTCAAAAAAATGAGAAATACAGTTCTCATCCGATAACCAAAAATGAGAAAGTCTTTAAAAAAACGATTTTGCATGAATTTTACAGCAAGTTTGCTTTCTAACAGACATGACATTGGAGACTTTTCCTTCTGTTTTATTACTTGTTACCTGATATTGTGTTAACAGTATACATTTAGTATTTCTAGATTAGTTAGTCTGTAATGGTTTTCACTTGATGTGTTATTTCTCATTTAACGGTCTGTAACGGTCAGTAATTAAACTGATGTTTTATGAGCTCAGATTAGGTTAGAGTGGATATTCTTATATTGTACAAACTGGTGATATTCAATCCACCTGTACATATACACTTTAAAAAGCACACATGGTTGCCGCTGGTCCAGGCTTGCATTAGTTTAGATCAACTCATTTCCTGTTTGGACCAGCTTTGATCAGCATACGACAAGCTTGGACCAACTTCGACCTGTTTATAACCAATTTATGACATGTTCCAAAACACAGCAGCATTAACCAGGATGGAAATTGTATTGGTATATGCTGTTTTTAGAAGCATAACAATAAAACAATTCAATGATTAACTTGCTACATGTATCCCTGTTGAAAAAAACAGCATATGCTGGTTAGGTTTGTTTTGACGCTGGGATGCTGGTTTATGCTGGTCCTTTGCTG
>NW_015515257.1:0-826 GCF_001515645.1 Sinocyclocheilus grahami | reverse complement strand
TATATATATATATATATATATACACACACACATACATATATATAAACATCTTTAGGTTCTTACCACCTAAAATGTTTCATCCTTTGTTTGTGGCTGAAAAATTATAAATTGACGTTGGGCATTTTTATTTTTACAATTTGTTATTTACAACAATGATAGTAGTAATAGTTGTGCTATAGTTGTAATACTTAAATAATTAGTTCTCTCCTAAATATATAACATACCAGTGTGTCTGTAAAGACAATGTGCTTAAGCTATTGCCACAAAATAAATGGTAATCTTTCATGCCTTGAAATACAATCACATTGAATGTCCCATTAGTGTACTGTAAGTGCAAAGGAAAGGCGTTGGTCCTCCTTTAGCAGAAATAATAAATCGGGTGTTTCCAGTGGATTCGATCTGCAACATTCAGGAAGGACTTTGGACCACTCCTCCTTATAGAACAGCTTAATCTCAGCTGTATTCTAGGAAATGTGGTGTGAAGAGCTCTCTAGAGGCCATTCCACAGCACGTCTATTTGTTCAGTCTGTCCAATTCCAAATGTAATTCGCTTTTGCAGCTAACTGTGCTCTGAATATTTGAAAAGTATCATAAATATGTAGAATAATTCAATAATTTGATCATGTGTTGGTGTATAATTGTGCCTTAAATGAAGATGAGATGACATTTTGTGAGAAATGCCTGAAAATCAACTAATTCAAACACTTTCCTGCCACTTTTAGAAGAGATTGATGCTTCCCATTTAACACAAATAATACAAATGAACACATATATATACACTGTATATCCTTGCTGTCTATGGAGGGTCAGAGAGCTCTCGGATTTC
>NW_015515256.1:4801-5443 GCF_001515645.1 Sinocyclocheilus grahami | reverse complement strand
TTCCACCTCCTCCAGCCATCTGCCGAAAGAGATCACGCTTGAACTGTGACATCAATGACAAATCCATTGTAAAAATGTCACATAGATGTGGGCCACAAAAATAAAACCACTTAGGAAGCTCATCAGCCTGAATTGCAGGTTCTTTGTGACTTTGACCCTTTTGATGTCTTGCGCAGCGCTTCGCTTTTTTTGTTCTAACATCCCTGAAAATGTGACCAGGACTGAAATAGCTGTACGCTTCTGTAATTAGCCCTTTTGTCATTTCCTGACCTCATCTTCCCCTCTCAGCCATTCTGAGTCTTACACAAAACAGGAAGAAGAGCTTCCTTTTCATCTCTCAGTGGCGCGGCGGCAAATTGGCGCTAATTGCTTAGAGATAATTAGGACTCCTGGAAGAGGTAGAGAGTGACTAAAATGAAAGGTCAAGAAAAAAGATGCGCGTTTAAAGAGAGGGAGCATCAGATGCTATGTGCTGTTCATCTCATAGAGTGAAACTAAAGGTCCTGCTGATATAATTTTTTCACAAAGCCAAAATTGCAGAAAACACCTTATACCACAACACTGTATATAACGTATATAAGCAGCAGTCATTGATCCGTTCCAGCGACAATTCTTCCGGCATCCCTCCACCTCCCCTTCTCC
>NW_015515256.1:0-1134 GCF_001515645.1 Sinocyclocheilus grahami | reverse complement strand
CTTTTTCTTTTTCTTTTTTTTGTTGACCCATTCACTTGAATTATAAATGTAATTCTATCATAGCTGTACAATATAATTATAGAATTAAATATTATCTATTTTATTCTAAAATATACTTAAATATGAATCTATTATAGCCATTCTATATTCTAATTAAATATGAGATATTCACGATTTTAGTATAAATTCTATATCAAATATTAGCTATTCCTATTTGTGTCTATTATAAATTATAACTTAATATCAGTGATTCACAATTTTAGTAAATTATTCTATAATATAATTGAATATTAGTGAATTGTATTTGTATTCTAAAATACACTTAAATATTAATCAATTATTCTTTTATTATAGTTATATTATAATAAAATGTTAGCTATTCATATTATTTTATTCATATTAGCCATATCATTATTATATTTTATTTTCAAATTAATATTAATTATTCATATTTTTATTGTATTTATTCTATAATATAATAATTTTTTAAGCAAAATATATTTTATTCTAAAATATACTTAACTATTAATGCATTATATTTTTATTGTAGCTGTTATAATTATGCTATAATAACTGCTATAATTAAATATTAGATATTTATATTTGTGTCTGTTCTATATTACAGTTTAATGTTAGTGATTCATATTTTTATTATTTTTATTCTATAATATAATTACATATTAGAGAATTATATTTGTTTTCTAATATATACTTAAATATGAATATGTTCTTTTTATAGTTATTCTGTATTATAATTAAATATTTGCTAATTATATTTGTATTCTCAAATATACAGCAATTTATATTTTTATTATATTTATTCTATAGTATAATTGTATTAGCTATTCATATTTTCATTATCAATTCTTTTATTATCTATTGTAATTTAATATTAAAATTTTCCTTAGAATATATAGCTACTTAAAACGTCCATCAATGGGCAAAGATCATGGCATCAGAATAGCGTACAACATCTACGAGCAAGGGCTTATGGCTCTGAATTCCTTGGAAAAATCTCTGGGAGTGTGTTTCTAAGTAATAAATAATGAGTGAGAAAGAAAAGAAAGTGTGAAGGAGACTGCTGAGAAACAAAGTATAAGTGGTGGTCATTAGATAAGCTATTAAACACAAGCT
>NW_015515255.1:5127-5443 GCF_001515645.1 Sinocyclocheilus grahami | reverse complement strand
CAACCTTTATAGTGTCACTGATGGGAAATAGGTGTGGTGTGATAACGAGTTACTAGGCAGGGGTTATGGGAAATGGAGTCCAGAGAATGACAGTATGCTAAGTTGATGAAAAATCAGACAAACATCCAAGGAAGTCAGCGAGGAACAGGTGTAAGTAACAGTGCTATTATATGGGATCCTATGTTGACTGCATGCAAACAAACCCAGAATGAAACATATGCAATGTATATGAAAGAAATAATGATACCATTAATATTTTATTCAACAAAGCATGCATTCAATTGATTAAAAGTGACAGTAAAGACATTTATAATGT
>NW_015515255.1:0-1366 GCF_001515645.1 Sinocyclocheilus grahami | reverse complement strand
CAGTGTAATTATACATTTAAGTACTGAGTAATATTGATTAACTACTTAGGGTTAGGATTAGGGTTTGTCTTAGGGTTACTTGCTTGTAATTATGCATAATTTATTGTAATTATAATAGTAAGTACATCTAACATGTGTAACATGGACACCTTAAAATAAAGTGTTACCAAACATTTTTAGTTGGCAACATTATTTTATTGAGTTCTGTTGAAATACTAATGGTGATCATTACATTAACTTAATATTGTATGTAATTTAAACGCAAATATCTGTGTTAACTGGATTTCTTTAAAAAATTTAAAAAATGTAGTAACTCAATACAATTGTCTTTTTAACTTGAAATGGTGCAAGAGTCATATTGACACACCACAAAAAAGGAGACCATGAATTTGTCAGGTCACTCATTACATGTATCAATAAGCTCTTATCAAAATGACCCCCCACTCAGAAAGGCAGCGTAACCAGAGAAGTAGTAATTGGCTCTGTCAGAGGCGTGATGAAGGGAAGTGTTACGGTTGAGCGCCACACATCTGCTATCTACCGCACACTCAGGTTTCACGCCACTTTAGCAATATTACATTCCGTGTTACAGGACAGCATGTACAGTTTAATTAGAGCAAGCTTCAGATGGGCCGCTCTCTGTAAGCACAAATTACACTGGCTGTGCTTGAACATTAATGGAGTCTTATCAGATGATTTCCCCTCCTGAGGACAACATGAAAAGTTAGTAAAGTTTTGCATGCTAGTCCATAATTTAGATTTGTACAATTTACACACTTTCTCAAAGAGTTAAACAGGTTGTTTTGCATTGAGTGGTTCTTTGTTCTTTGTGCATTAACATCATTAAATGCACAACAAACTGTGTAAAGATGTGCCCCCTTTTTCAGCCAAATGTATTTTAAATTAAAAAGAAAAGAAAAAAAAAGTTCCACAATTATCATCAAATAATATGACCCAAAAGTCATTGCCTTTTGGAGCAATTTTGCCATTTTGAAGTCAAAATGTGTCATTTAGCTTATGCGATTCATGCAACAAGGGAGCTTGTGTGTGTCCAAATTGGACAAAATATTAATTTGTCAGCACGACACAACTAAGGTGGTTTACCATTTAATGAGATATGTATTATATGGCATTTAAATGTCAGCCTGTTTTTGAAAATGGCACATCTAGGGGATCTGGTGCATTAAGGATTACAAACAACAGCATCTGATTCGCAAAATGTGCTTCCAAACACAGAGATAAAGTGCTATTTATCCTTGCGGTGTCCAGTGCTGATGATTCAAAATCATCTGCTACACAATACATGGACGACTGAATCGATGCAGGACTTAATATTCTTAATACTCTGGAATAGCGATAGTAAAGG
>NW_015515254.1:4899-5443 GCF_001515645.1 Sinocyclocheilus grahami | reverse complement strand
GTCAAAATAATCTTATATATTGAAACACTTTTTGAAAGTGTCATGAACACATACTCGCACTTAAGTGACCTTTTATTTCATTATTATTATATTATCTAGTTGAAAAAAATACTTTGATTTGACATACCCTACAAGTGCACATTCACTTAAATGAAGTGCACTTCTTTCTCACAATGGTAGTACAAACCTTTCAAGCAAGAAAATCTTTCTTTTATTTTCTAAGACAATAATACTTTCATTTACAGTTGTAAATGATAATCATGGTCTGTGTGTACTTGTTTTTACATGAATATAACAGCCATTTAGTGCTCACTGTTTCTCAAATTACCGTAATAGATGGGTAACCAAAAACAGATTCCTTAAGAATGTCATGCAAACATTTTCCATGTGTGTGACTGCATGGATCAAATTGGGAAATAAACAGACTTTAGACATAAGGCTGGATTCACAGGGCCTGGGATAAAATTATAAGGGAGGGCCACAGCAGTGTACAGATTCTGTGACACAAATCACACTTGTGGAAACTTGTAGACACTTGCGTCAT
>NW_015515254.1:0-1075 GCF_001515645.1 Sinocyclocheilus grahami | reverse complement strand
AAAATAATCATATATTCTCTGACAATAACTGTCTGGGCAAAAATATATTTGTATATAGTCAAAAATATATTTGTATAAAATATATTTATGTAAATATATTTTGAAACATAATTTAGCAAATATATTGTTTATATATTTTAGAAAATATTTTTTGCCATATTGTTTACTGTCTTACACAATTTTGCTTTTCATGTAAATGTATCTTGATATTTGCATTGGATATTTAAAAATGGAAGATAAATATTCTGATTTAGACAACCACAGCACAAGGCAGTTCAACAGGTGTTTCAGTTGCAGTGGAATCCATTGCTAATTCACACAATTAATTTTGCATAATTTGTATGTACTACATATATACATTTCTTTTGTTGTTTTCATTTATATGAGGCTTGCAGCATAAAAGTGTGTCACTGTCATCTATTTTATCATGATATGTGACCTAACTAATCTAATGATACCAATTAACCTTGAGAGGTTTATATTAATGATTAAAGTCTTCTAAAGTGAATAGCTAGAAATAGAAAACGTTCTCATGATTGAACATGCAATAGCAGTTGTACTGAAAGTGATAATCAAAGTTCAATAAGGTCAACCAGTTCACATGTTTTAAGAGTTAAAGTCATGCCTCTACCCATCCCCTTATTTCAGCATTCTGAGTCATATTATGACATCCCTTTTGTTATTGGTACTGGAAGAGCATAAGATCTTAGGCCAGGCTGTTACTTGAGAACAGACTGTTCTTCTGCTTTTCTCTGTAACTGAATTCCTAAAGTGGTATGCAAAATAGTTTGCGTGTAATGTTATGGTTAGAGCTTTCTATATTTTAATTGGTTTAGGATGGTACCGGATTTAGGAGTGAGTGGGGTGCAGAGAGAAAACACAGAAGGGAATGGGAGGTGTGTATTATATAAGCAATCTATTCACTGCATGAAGTGGAGTGCTGACAACAGAAATAGCAAGGCATGAGCATTGTTGTCTATAATGCTTAAAAACGTAATCATAAATTTAACACTAGAACCGCCATGGGGTAAATTTTACCAGTGGCTGTTTTTCAAATGTACATAACAGATTTAAA
>NW_015515253.1:4871-5443 GCF_001515645.1 Sinocyclocheilus grahami | reverse complement strand
GCAATTCCAAAAAGTAGTTACAATTCTAAATAAGTCAGAGTTGCATAACAGAAACTCGCAATTGCGAGTTATAAAGTCAGAATTGCGAGATTTAAATTCATACGTCTGAGGAAAAAGTCAGAATGTGAGATATACAGTACATTTGCAATTCTGAGAAATAAAGTCACAATTTAGAGAAATAAAGTCAATTGTGTAAAATAATGACGTTAATATCTTTTTTCTTAGAATCACGAGTTTATATCTCACAATTCAGATTTTATAACATGCAATTGTGATTTATAAAGTCAGAATTGTGAGACATGATCTGAATATACTATATCTGAAACTATCATGTGCACAGACTAATCATTTAATCTACTACCATTACTTTTGTTGTTATTATTACTACCAATCCTATTATTTTTTATTCATTGACAGAAACAGGCTTCCATTTAAATTTGTGTTTAGTAAAACATTGCACTGTAAAATTGTAATTATGACATCTAGATTTTTAGCCCACTCTTTGTCTAGGTTTAAAAATCTAGATGTCATAATTACAATTTTAGGAGGACATAGTACCATGGTACTAACAT
>NW_015515253.1:2408-3839 GCF_001515645.1 Sinocyclocheilus grahami | reverse complement strand
CCTGGCGAGCGGGCGCAGAGGTTAATGAAGTCAGTTTCATGTTCTTCTATCTGGTCACATCTGCTGCTCAGTATGTGCTGAAGAGTCAAAGTTCATTCATCCACCTGCGACAACTCAGCATGCATGCAGCAAGATATACAATATTTACCCTCATCGGAAAGACTTTTCTCAAGAGTTTCAAATTTGCTGCAAAGTCGAGAACTGGAGAACCTTATCATACTCCCCAATTTGATGAGTTTATGGCCCCTCCGCGAGTGGAGAATGCACCAAAATATTGGCTAAAACCAAAAACTGAAAGAAAAAAATTTAAAGGAAAATTGTGTTTTTTAACAACTACCAATTATATTGAAGTTATGCATTTAGTTTGAATAAATACATAAATACATGTAATCATATGAGTTAAATTATATAAAATAAATCAAATAAATTAATTAATGTGTACATATATGTAATCATATATGCATTAATGTTAAAATTAGATCTCTCAAAATTACGTATTTGAATTATGCTACACAATGTTACTGAATTGCAAAATTCACTGAAAACTTTGTGATCAGTAAGGGAGTTTTTATATTTGAGTGATTTTATTCTAAAATTATTTGGTGGCTGAAATATTGCTGCATCCCTAATGGGATGGATTTCTGCATGTTGTAGTTCAGTGAAATGAAATAAATGAAATCAAATCTCATAGCTTAGCTGCAGTGCTCAGATGATGTCACTGTTATGCTGCCAAACAAGCCAGTGTAACACAGAAACACACAGAGCTCAACAGAACTGAACTAGACAAAATGCAGGAGTCTCAAGATGTGTTTTTAGCACCTAGGCTTGTCGCTACTCACCAAAGATTCCTGATCACAGACACATTTATTTCTTATTTCTTTTATAGCAAACAAAAACAAAACAAAGAACATCTCCTCCACAATTATAATGCTCTTCCACCATTATTACAAAACAAAACAAAGCAAAAAACAAAACAGCTCCTCCACAACTGTAAATATTTCATACCAAACAAACGCTCCTCCACCCTGATAACTCTTTTATACCAAACAAAAAACATTTTAATTCTTTTATACAAACCAAACAATAACAAAATGCTCGTCCACCATTACAACAATTTTAAACAAAACAAAACGATCTTCCATCGTTACAATAAACATTCAATATACCAAACAAAACAATGCTCCATCATATAACTATTTTATACCAAGCAACACAAAACAAAAACAAAACGAAAATGCTCTTACACAATTATTATTCTTTTATACCAAACAAACAATACACCATTATAAGTACTTTAAACAAAACAAAACACTCCGCTATAAGACATTCGAATAATCAATCAATATGTTTAAGATATGTGTACTGCCACCAGCTTCTTCTGAATATGCCATCTTTTCAAAACTCACACTGATGTGCTGCACAACAAAAGTT
>NW_015515253.1:0-2355 GCF_001515645.1 Sinocyclocheilus grahami | reverse complement strand
TTATCTATGTAAAAACAGAATCAGCTTCTTGAAGCAGACTTTAAATAAACTTAATAAAAGTTGCTAATAGCAGGTGCGTATCACTGTAAAGCCGTCATTCCTACACTCTACTTCGTAATAGTGCAACCCAATGAACTTGAGTGTGATACAGTAACTATACAGCAATAAAAATAGATGTAATTAATACTTGTAAATCATTGTTTGTTTTCACACCTGTAACCAATAAACACAATCCAAGTCCATTCTGAAAAGGACATTAGTCTCGAATGCCACCATTTCCACTCAAAGAACTTGGCTATAGGCAAGTGTATGCATTGTGATATTATTGCTGAATCAAACGCATTGTGAAATTGTGGGAGAGAATTTAACTGAATGACCTGTAGAATTGATTTCATGTCACTTTAAGGAACTCTGAAGAAATCTCTTTAATCAAACAGAATTGAGTTGGTTAGATACAGTAGATCACCCTGTTTGTCTCATTGCTCATCTGACCCAACTTCTTTTTAAACATCAAATACCCAAATGTCACAGAGAGCTTTCAGGTTTTCACGAACATGATACAGGGATCTTTTGGGGATCAAGCAAAGTCGTAGCTGAAGACTTGCAGTTCTGTAACTTCTGCGTGAAGCAGCCAATTCTGTATTCTCAGAGAGGTGGAATTGTCTCTAGAGCTGTCCGTGTTCGCCTCACCATACATCAGCTAATTCATTAGCTTCAACAAGATGCATAAGCAGACAGTGTGAAGCCAGATGCAGTTTTATGTGATTCCAGGCCAACTTAGTTAAAATCCCCAGGAAGAAACATAACTCAAACCCACAGCCTGCAAATGTACTTAAAGGGATAGTTCACCCCAAAATGGGCAGTTCTTATCACGCTGATGTATGTTCTAGTGTTTGTTTGTCTAATAAGTTTGCTTTTAGATAGTTATTTGATGCTGTAAAAATGGAGTGCGGTGGCATGATTGTGAGTTTGCGATTGGGTCTGCAGAAGTTTGGGCGGGACTTTGATACCGCGACAGGCTCCAAATGAATTACTACTGTGCAGACTCTGGCATCAAATGAATCTCTATATGCAGACTCTGGCTCCAAATGAATCACTAATGCACAGACTCGGGCTCCAAATGAATCAGTACTGTGAAAAACTCGGGATCCAAATGAATCATTACTGCACAGACTCGGGCTCCAAATAAATCACAACTGCACAGACTCGGGCTGCAAATGAATCACTACTGCGCAGACTCTGGCTCTAAATGAATCAGTACTGCGCAGACTTGGGCTGCAAATGAATCACTACCGCGCAAACTCGGGATCCAAATGAATCATTACCGCACAGACTCGGGCTCTAAATGAATCATTACTGCGTAGATTCAAACGCCATATGAATCACTAGGCAAGGCAAGTTTATTTATATAGCACATTTCATACACAATGGTAATTCAAAGTGCTTTACATAAAAGAATAGAAAAGAATAATAAAAAAATAATCACAACAATAAAACAAGGAATTTAAAAACTTTGAAAATGATAAAAAAATTTATTTAAGAGGTTTAAAATTAATTTAAAACAGTTAAGAATAGTTCAATCAGTTCGGGACATTGCATATCGCTCATTCAATAAATGCACAGCTAAACAGATGAGTTTTGAGTCTGCATTTAAATGTGACTAATGTTTTAGCACATCTGATCTCTTCTGGAAGTTGATTCCAAATGCGGGTGGCATAATAACTAAAAGCGGACTCCCCTTGTTTTGTGTGAACCCTTGGTATTTCTAACTGACTCGATCCTAATGATCTGAGTGATCTGTTACATATCTGCTATGTATTTAGGTCCTAGGCCATTGAGTGAGTTATAAACGAGTAAAAGTACTTTAAAATCAATCCTAAATATAACTGGAAGCCAGTGTAAGGACCTGAGGACTGGTGTAATATGCTCAGATTTTCTGGTTCTAGTCAGAATTCTGGCAGCAGCGTTCTGGATGAGCTGCAGCTGTCTAATGGTCTTCTTGGGAAGGCCGGTGAGGAGACCATTACAATAGTCCACCCTGCTGGTGATAAAGGCATGAACAAGTTTCTCCAAGTCTTGACTGGAAACAAAACATCTAATTCTTGCAATGTTTTTTAGATGATAGTATGCTGATTTAGTTACAGCTTTGACATGACTACTGAAACTAAGGTCTGTCTCCAGAATCACGCCAAGATTCCTGACTTGATTTTTAGTTTTTAGACCCCTAGAGTCAAGGTATGCATTCACCTTGAGAACTTCATCTTTGTTTCCAAATGCAATGACTTCAGTTATTTTCCTTGTTTAACTGACGAAAATTCTGGCACATCCAACTGTTAATTTCATCAATGCATTGGC
>NW_015515252.1:4508-5444 GCF_001515645.1 Sinocyclocheilus grahami | reverse complement strand
TGAAATTAGAGATTTACAAACATTCACTCTTATCTTATATTGTGAAGAATAACGTAAATGGCATTAAGAAATTCGAAAAGGCCAGTTTGCACCCCTGAAAATGAATGTCTGTCATTTAGGATTTTTTTTTAAATCGTTAACAGTTGGCAAATATTGCTGAATGTTCTCCTCATGTTTAGCTGCTTACATCTTACCTCAGCTCACATGTGCAGCGCTTCTGTGAACAGTAAATCCCGCCCTCTACACTTTGATTGGCTATTTCAAACATTTTGACATTGACGAGCACTTTTGAGCCGCTGCACTGAGCCAGAGCGCGATAAATTAATTAGAATTTTGACTCAAATTGTCCGCGAGGGCCATTCGTCTGGGCCAATGGAGGAATATAGTTTACGTATACTTACTATAATTCATTCTTTATATTTACGCCATTGTGTACCCCCCGGACTGCGAGGGGCGATGGGGGTATGTGACGAGTGGGGCGTGGCCGACAGCCATGGGAACAGAGCGTGGCCGGTGGAGTTAATGATAATGAGCGACACCTGCACCACTCACCGATCTCGAGTCCCACAGAGGAGCTCCGGAAGGATAAAATGAGGAGTGACCATAGTGGAAGACGAGAGAGGACCTGGGGCATCATGTATAAAACTTTACGTAGATTTTATCCTAAATGTGTGCGTACGCACAAAAGCTAGATTTTGCGTACGTACAAAAGTTTTCAGATTTCAGAAGCCATGCGTACGCCAGAACCTGCACACAATTCCCTTTGTAATACCCAGTCAGCGGAAGATTGTGGGTACATGAATCTCCACACAGTCTCCTCCCCGAAATAGCCATTTATAGAGCTTACAACGCCCAGTTTTAATATGCATAACGTCATCTGCATATAATTTTCATGCATATTCCATCCACGTGACACCATGTTTAACGCAGTTAAGG
>NW_015515252.1:1839-2910 GCF_001515645.1 Sinocyclocheilus grahami | reverse complement strand
AAATTGCGTACGCACATTTCCATGCCCATTTTGTGCGTACGCAATGTTTATACATCAGGCCCTAGGCCTGGATGTTATGTTTTTATGTTTGTGCGCGACAGTCATCCGTGAGGGGCTGTCGTGCTATTTTCAGTTTTGTGTTTCTTTTATTATTAAAGTTATGTTTAAATGTTCGCCGGTTCCTGCCTCCTCCTTCCTGTTCTACGAACTTTGTTACACTATTATTCTACAAATATTTAAGTATTCAAAGCATAATAGATAGATAGATAGATAGCTATAAATAATAAATCAAACCCATGTTTTAAAAGAGTACAATAAGAAAACATACAATTGTAAATATGATTTTCGCCATTTTTAAAGCTTCTAAAATGTGTGTGTGCATAGTAGCCTACATCAGCTATACATACATCTCTGTGTACATTGACTTGACAATGAAACATGCACATGAGGGACTGGATGATGAACATTGCTGCTGGACAAATAGAAGGGATTAAAGAGATGAGGGAGAAACTATATTATAGCAGCAAGATGGAAATAATTGATTGCACATATTTATGAGAAAAAGATGGACAAAGAAGATGTGTAGGTCAACAGAAAGATGTCAGGCTTAATGAAGCTAAGAAGACAGATTGGAAACATTTACATTGTGACTGCACACACCACATTTCTGTCCCCGCCTTCTCTGTGTGTGTCTGTTTTGACAAGATGTCAGTCAAAGTCACTTCTCTTAGGAATAAAATCATAAACTCTCATTACTGCAAAAAATACGCCAGTTTAACATCCGTACACATTCATATATTTAATTTGATTTAATGTCAGCTGATAGTGGATTATCTTACCTGTCTTTACATAAATTGCTAAATGACACAGCAGTTCACATGGTGATGGAGAGTTCCTTTTTGCTGGACTCTCTGCTGTTATGCACATGCTGATCAGCAGACTCAGTGCCACAAAAGCTACATCACCCACATTCATCTCTCCCTAAAAGTGGACAGCCAGCACTTTTTATTTCTGCCAACCCTTTGTTTCTCACAAAAAGTCAAACAAACTCTTGTTCAAATGTATAAAATT
>NW_015515252.1:0-686 GCF_001515645.1 Sinocyclocheilus grahami | reverse complement strand
TTCCTTACATTCAAATTGCAACTCTACATCCTATTCAACTTCAATTCAAATTCAGAAATTTAATTTAGAAGACTTTCTCAGATCAATTCAGAATGGCACACAACCCTGCACAATATGTTGTGCCTGCTCTATTCACTGAACATTCATATTGTCTTTTTTGGAATACTCCGACTGTAATGACCTCATTGATCAAATCATGAAGAACGGCAGCATCAGCAGTGTACAGGGACAGGGGAATAACGGCTTATGTTACATCGGCTGTTAAAAAAAGAACTTGATACTGCTATAAGATTTTCAGTTCAATGTTCTGTTCTGATATAAGAGGTGCAGAGTCATTTCAAATGCAAAGGTCAATTTTAATGACCTCTCAAATACTTTTTTTTCAGGATCTCTGGGTACATAATACTTTAATAGTACATGCCAGCATTGAGTAATATGGAAACGGATTAAAGTGGATGTGTCTATGTGTTGTAGATGAAATCATTTATTATTAGAAACTGGACTGTTTTGGTTACGTGGAAAGTTTCAGGCTGGGATATTATGTCAGAATACGCTGACTCAGCATGTCTGTGAAGTCCACTGTATCTGTGAACAGCAGAATGAAAGAAGCACAGTACAGTGCAGAGACTGTGGCAGTATCCTGTGTAGCGTCTCGACCAATCTGACACACTCATTTTTATTTGATT
>NW_015515251.1:4575-5444 GCF_001515645.1 Sinocyclocheilus grahami | reverse complement strand
GTTTGTAAACATGCCAAACCAAGGTCAAGTCGAAATATTAGGAATCTAACAATTCCTTACCATTCTTAGAACTGTCTGGACAGACAGTAGAAAAACTACTTGTGGGATGTACTAGACCAACAAACCCAGCAAGGTGGCCTAACCTTGCAACTGGCAGGACTTAAAGGATCTGGCTAATGTGCCAGATCCATTAAGTACCACAGGACAGATTTAGAGGTCTTGTGGAGTCCATGCCTTGATGCATCTGAGCTGTTTTGGCAGCATGAGGGTGACCTACCTGATGTTAGGCAGGCAGTTTTAATGTTTTGGCTGATCAGTGTACATAACATATACAGTGTAGTGCTCATACTGTATATTGAGCTGATGAATTTAGTTGAACATTGTGTGACGACGTTTTATGGAATGAAAGTTATGGACAAACTCATCAAATGCAGTTTTTTGGATGTTAAAGGTTAACTTCATAACAGGTCTGGTTATCAGAAGTCACTTGTTTTGACCACAAGGAGGGAGTTAATCTACTTTCTGGTTATATTCAAAATGACGATTTTTGTTGGGGTTGAAGAAGAGAAAAATAGTGAGAAAAAAGGAACCATCTTACACCCCATCAGGCCAGATCTGAGGTCACAGCTAGAGAAGGAACAGGAGGAGAGAACATCATGCCCGATATTAATAGTTTGAAATCACACCAATGTATTGTGCAATACCACAAATTTAGTACCCTATTAGCAACTCACATTGGAACAGATGGAGTTCAGAGTGGAGATTAGACATGTCTTGACATTTTAAATAAAGTTAGGAGTGATAGAGAATGTGTTTTGGTTTATTTTAGCATTTGTGGAGTCTAATATCGGATCATGCATGGCCTATTG
>NW_015515251.1:0-889 GCF_001515645.1 Sinocyclocheilus grahami | reverse complement strand
GACTGTATTGGAAATAGGAATGTTCATTTCGGTTATTTTATTTCTTCTAACCTACGGTCGTTAAGCCATTATGTAACTGTTAACCGACAAGATTATGATAAATTACAATTAAATTAAATTTCAATTGATATGTGGCAGTGACCCATTAAAAATACCTTCATTTGTTTTCCAGGGATTAATTTTATACACGCAAAAAGCAGCATAAATAACAGAACGTGAGGATTCACATGGTAACGCACCTGCTGGGCTTCTGCGAATGGAGAAAAACATAATAAAGCTATCTATAAAAGAAATAAATAGGCCTATATGCAAAATATATTTTTCTAAATAATAAATTAACAAAACAAAAGAAAAATAATTTTTGTGATGTGCTCTTGAAAAAGCGGCATCCTGTTTGTTTCCTTTATTTTACAAAAGCACAGTGTTTGTTTTTATTGTGGATGTACACAAATAAAATAAATAATTAGAATAGTTTCGAATAATGTTTTTTTCATATGACCACAAATGAACGAGTATTGTAAGATGTTTCCACTTTTATAAGGGGAAAAAAAATAAAGTGATTGTGCCTGTGCTTCATGCACGCAGTTATGCATTACTAACTCGACAACTTTCATCTTCAGAACAAAATGAATCATTTTTAACTTGCAACGTATAAAGCAACATTAAATTAAGATATGTATGTTTGAGAGGAAACTCGTCTTTTTCTTACCATACATAAAATTATTTTAGAAACAATAATATGAATGTGATTTAATGTGCTTTTGAACTACAGAGAAACGGTGCTTTAACGTGAGCAACACCACGAACACGAATGCTGCCTATAGGCAAATTCTGTCATGTGACTCCACATTTATTTGCGTTAAAGCCCCTTTTCTCGACAAAAAGTGTT
>NW_015515250.1:4952-5444 GCF_001515645.1 Sinocyclocheilus grahami | reverse complement strand
ATGCTGATTTGCTGCTCAAGAAACATTTCTGATTATTATCAATTCAAAAGCACAGCATGTATTTAAAATAGAAGTCTTTTGTAACATTACTGTCACTTTTGATCAATTTAGTGCATCCTTGCTAAATAAAAGTATTGTTTTCTTTCCCAACAAAACACACTGACTCCAGACTTTTCAACATGAAGCAGTAATTTCCTTTACTCGTTCAGAGGAGCGTCTGTGGAGTGGCTTTAAATAAATGAAATGGCGTGGAGTACTGCACTCTGAAAGCAGCATCTGATGAGCCTAATTATTAATAAATGAAGGGCTTCTGTCGACTGCTGTACAGAGAATATCTCTGGACATACACTGATGATGCTCGAGCAGTGGGCTTCTGCTCTTGGGTTCATCCTTGCATGTTTTCATTGTGGAAGCAGAAGTTAAAGGCTCATTTTGTAATGAATAATTAGTGAGAAACAAAACCGTCTCCTCCATCGGTCTGCAGACATCCAG
>NW_015515250.1:0-909 GCF_001515645.1 Sinocyclocheilus grahami | reverse complement strand
CAGTGCAGCTATGGCAGTCAATAAATTATAAATGCAATGGATCTTATGTTCATATTATTATGCTTTGGCTTTGTTCACTGACTTGGTGAATGTAATGAAATGTGATTCTCTTGCTGTGGTGAATGATGATCGTTTTTAATGTTTATTGTAAATGTAATTTTGTATTTCAAAACCACAACAAATTGGCTTGCATGGAAATCCCCGTCATGCATATAATAGAGCTGCTTGTGTGTGTTTGTTATGGCTTTTTTCATTAACTAACATGTTCGCATTTGATTGCACAATAATGATTAAGTGTTCTTTAAAACGCAAACATAATATATTTTAAACAAATTCTGACATCTGCTGTTTGTTATAGTGCTTAACTAGTAGGTGGCGATGTTCCCAGACTGCTCCGATACTCTCAGAGCAGGATTTCATAGCAATGCACCAAATTATTGCCATTTCTCTAAAACAGTTTTGAAAATTTATAACTTTTTCAGAAATTTGGGCTGAAAATCAGCTGAGCGAAAGTTTGTGAAGATTGGACAAATTTTGTAGGATGGGAGTTGAACAAAAAAAAAACACTCCAGCCAGCTGGAAGTTGCTCTCAAAATCGACTGACTTGGCTGAGACATTTGTGAGGCCATGCCAGTTTAAATGACAATTTGGCCACAGTTACACTGCATGTCTTGATTCCCAGTTCTGATTTGTTGACTATATCCGATTTTTCTGACAACCAGCTTCTATTTTCTTCTAAAAGTGACCCATATCCAATATCTGCATTTACACTATAAACTTGGCAAAACAACCCAGAGTAGACGTACTGACAGGTTGCCAGGTCTGCTAAACAAAACTAGCCCAATTGCGTTTTTTGCGGCTTTCCCCTCTGGCAAGGGTCCCCCTCTATTAAAAGGGGGGGGGGGGGGG
>NW_015515249.1:19709-20367 GCF_001515645.1 Sinocyclocheilus grahami | reverse complement strand
CTTTTTGTGCATATACACTATATCCATATACATTCAATGATTTATTTTGTGGTGACTCCTGTTTATGTTGTGGTCATGTTGGATACATAGAAAACCAAATACACCGTTGGCTGAATTCTCAAAATATTTTGTCTCTTATGTGTGTGTTTCCACTTGCAGCCAGATATTACCTGGTGCCTCGGTGAAATATAAAGTGTTGCTGATCCCTCGATTGCTGGGGAAGAAGGTGCTGATGGCGTGTCTAGACTGCCCTCTATTGAGACAGGTCACCAATCAGCTGGAATTTGAAGTAGTAAAAGACGAAAATAGGAAAGAGTGACACAGGGAACAAGATAGAGAAAAGACAGGGAAAGAGGAACGGAAGAGAAAACACAATTGCAGTGCCATTGCTTTGTTTTGCGTTGATTCACTAAGCAAACATGTTTTTTTTTTACCAAGAATTAAATAATTAAATGTTACATCTACTTTATGTTACATGTACTGAAGTACATGTGAAAGAATAGCTCACTCAAAAATGATGTTTTTTTTCCCTAAACCCTTATGTCTTTCATTGTTCTGTGGAACACAACCGATATTTTGAAAAACAGAAGAGACATTTATGCAGGTTTGGACAACATGAGGGTGAGTAAATGATGACAGAATTTTCATTTTTGGCTGA
>NW_015515249.1:14923-15890 GCF_001515645.1 Sinocyclocheilus grahami | reverse complement strand
GTGTTGGGGTGCCTCAAGGACCAGGGTTGGGAACCACTGCTCTAGCCTATAGGGTTGTTTAGGAGTTACACTAATGTTCAGCACTTTGAGGTCCGCAAGATTCTTAATGTTATTAAAAGAGTCCCTTATGCTCTTCAAGGCTGTGCAATATTATTGAAATTTAAAAAAAGTGTTTTCTATCACAATGTATTTTAAAATATAATTTATTCCTATGATGGCAAAGCTGAATTTTGAATTTTGAAGTCTGCAAAATGTAATGCAATTTAATGGTAAATCAATCAATCGAACACTCAATCTTATTGACTCCAAACTTTGGAACAATAGTATGTTTAGGATTTTTAATTATTCTTATTTCAATTCCAAAAATAAAAAAGTGCACTGAAAAGAAATTGCTCATAAATGTCACAAATAATTACAAAGAAATGGCAAGTAACTGAAGTAGATGAACTGATTTGTTTTTGGTAAAACATAGTCCAATAATCTTTTAATCTTTTATGTACAACTTTGAAAAAATAGATTTTTTTAGTGTATGCTTGCTGTGCAAAATAAGTGAGAATCAGATTTTCTGGAAGTCATGGAAAAACATCAGTCTGTCGATTGAGTTACATTCAGATCTTACTGGAGATTTCCATACTAATATACAACATTAATCGTTTGCACCAATTGCAAGGCTTGGCACCTGAAGTTGAATACAAATACAAAAGTGGAGTCCTAATATTTCCCACTGCAGGTGGCCAGTTCTTTCTTGATAACGTGTCAGTTCCTCACGCTGGTGCTGGAGGATGATGGGACGGTGGTGGACTCCGAGTCTTTTTTTCAATCTCTGCCTACTAATACTCCGTTCATGGTCCTGGAGAAAGGGGACGCTTGGACCCCCAATAAACTGGTACGACAGTTATATACTGTATATATAGAAATCTGTTATTGTTTAATTTTACGATACTTCAGAAGTGTCATTTTGTCTTTA
>NW_015515249.1:0-530 GCF_001515645.1 Sinocyclocheilus grahami | reverse complement strand
GGCGTCAAGTATGAGGCTGAGACTATGGTGTCAGTTGCTTTAGCAATAACTCTGTGACATCTCCTGGATGGGATTTGCACTACAAATAATATTTAGTTGAGTTTGATTTGTTATTAGTTCTTATCTTAGTTACAATTTTCCAGACTTACCTTTATAATTGCACAAAGAGCTTTGTAAAAACAGTAAATGTTTGTTGGTGCTCTACATTCTAATTTATCTGCAGATGACTGGATCTCCCATGATTGGCAAGGAACTCATGGTCACTGTGGAATTCCTGAATCCCTATAATTTCATCCTGCAAAAGGTTAATCTCCGCATTGATGGACCTGGTCTGATACTGACCAAATTGAAATATTACAGGTGAACTTTATATTTATATCCCACTGGGAGGTGAAATAAAGCAAACACACATAGATGTTGCAATAACTACTACACCATACACCAGTAAACATGTCCAGACATTTACAAAGACAAATATAGTATTTCTTTTTGTGCATATACACTATATCCATATACATTCAATGATTTAT
>NW_015515248.1:3381-5445 GCF_001515645.1 Sinocyclocheilus grahami | reverse complement strand
AGCCAATCCTATTTCATCTGTCAGCATGACACCACGTCTCTGTGTCCTTGAGTTCTCCCTAACCAGCGGAAACCTCCAGTTACGTGCCAGTGATACTGTACACAGCTGGTGACTATGATACTATACATACATATGTTTACCTTTCACCCACCATAGTCCATCAAGTGGCCATTATTTTACCGTGCGTGTATGTCCGTGTTTAGATTTGCTAAGTATTACAAAAAAAGCTTTACAATATTAATTACGTGCCTCTATTTTCAGAGAAAATACCCTTTTAAATGTTGAACTTTGTCAGATGTGGCTACAGAGGATATATAAAGCTCACTTGTTTAGTGGGACAGTGTGTGAGGGATAAAGTTAAACTGGTATTTGATTTGCACAGCCCAAGAGCTTGTGCATTATCTGGCGCTCATCCCTCCCTTCCTCTGTAGGATTATGAGCAGAAAGAGAGACCTTGACATTAGTGCCTGGACACTCATAACACTCTAATGTGTTCACATTCCACCCCCTTCTGAAGAGGCCGATTTATACTAGAGAACTGAAGCTGTGCTCTTACACCTCACCGTTTCCGTTTTGAGAAACATAAAACATCACAATGAGTTCACTATACTCAAATGGCAGTCTACAGTCACCAGATGTCAATCCAATAGCACCTTCTGGAGGATGTATCTATCTATCTGAGTTGATATCTAATCTATCATTTGATTAATAGTTTATTGTAGATTCCATTGTTTGTTTGATTTGTTTATTTGAAATGAAAGCATGGAGTTTAAGTACAGAAGCCATACATTCTCCAAGAGAATCGGTGATCAAATAAAGAGGAAGGAAAAATAGTTTGATGCAGAAATGTACAAAAAGCAGCTTTGACAGAAGGACTCCAACCTGAACATGCAAAGACATGCAACATACCAAAGCAACATCTCTGTGTGCACAACACACTAAACCCATAAAAAAGAGAGAAAAAAAGGACAAAGGATTGTAAATTAATCAGATATGCTACATTTTTCTTAACACATTTAGCAAAACGTAACAATTACAAGAGTGCTTGCAGAAATGAAAACATTACATGGCAATGGATGGGGACAAAAATCACATTATATCATAAATCCATATTGACACACTATATACAAAAAGGGAAAAATAAATATGCCAGGAAATAAATACTACCGATTCACACTTGTTTTAAAGATAACAACGCTACATTGATGAGAGTGTAACTCACACCTTTCCAACCCACTCACCTCATTCACACCTACAAGCTCTCCTGCCTTTCACACGCTTGCACATAAAGAACAGAAATCCGACAAAAACAACATTGTCTTCATACAGCACAGTGGTAGATATATATTTATGGCCAATTTGACAGTTCTCTGCCAGTCTATGCATATGAAATCTCCAGCTATTATGATCAGAAGTATTTCGATAAAGAAGTGCAGTCAGATGAGAAGATAAATATATGTATGTATCTGTTTTACTTGAGGTTTCTAGAGAGTTTAAAAGAGGCTACACAGCAGCTGAATGACACATGACCACAAAACATGCCTTGCAATGCAATTTCCAAACATGCGATCACTGAATTTTTCATGCAAATTATGGAAAGACCCTATTTTCTGGATAGCTGACCAGTGGGGTCATTACATTAAAAAGCAGGAAAACATTGATTATTGAAGAACTTGCGAGTCAGATTTGGTTAAGAATCCTTCAACGATAATCAACTTTTCCTCCAATAGGGGGTGGCAAAGCCTCAATTTACTGTAAGATCAGACCAGAAAAGGTTTGCATTGCACAAGCATATGTCAACTTGTATTTTGTAATGCATGGATAATGCAACCTACTGTAAGTGGATTATATTTGCACGCTGAGGCTATTAAAGTACGATGTTTTAAAATGAAGGCCTGTTCACACCAAAAACGAATAACTATAAAGATAACTAAATTAGCATCCACACCAAAGCACAATGTTAATGGTGCTTATTGTATTAAAGGTGCAGTTATGTTGTCTGCCTCTCAAAACGCTCAAGCTCTTTAAAGCAGGATGTATTCTGATTGACTGTCTGTGTTTTTT
>NW_015515248.1:0-1907 GCF_001515645.1 Sinocyclocheilus grahami | reverse complement strand
AATTTTCAGCATCATTACTCCAGTCTTCAGTTTCACATGATCCTTAAGAAATCATTATAATATGCTGATTTGGTAATCAAGAAAAATTCTTATTATTCAATGTTGAATAAGTTGTGCTACTGAATATTTTTGTGGAAACCGTAACACTTTTTCAGGATTCTATGACGAATATAAAGTTCATGAGAACTGCATTGATTTGAAATAGATATCTTTTGTAACATTATGTCTTTACTGTCACTTTTGATCAATTTGATGCATTCTTTCTGAATAAAAGTATTAATTTCTTGGATGTGCATATACTTATTTAAACAAATACAATTATAAGAATTAATAATAGAAGTAATAATAATAAAAACATGAAAAACATGGCTTTTGTGTAGCTTTGTCTAAATAAAACCTCACAATATGTAACCAGTAATCAACTATATATAACTAAATACTGTATATACATGATTTAACAAGCACTGATTGCAATAAATTGCATCTACAAAAAACAGACATTCATAAAAAAAATTACACTTTTACACGGTTAAATATTATGAACAGTACAGATGACACACTGTTTGAACACATGCCTGAGATCAATCAAATAATATACAGTAATGTTATTGAAGCAGCATCGATGCATGGAGGTGTCAGAACTTGATCTGAATATGAATAATTTGTCTAACCTTTGGTTGGTGCTCAATTCTGTAGGGAGTTTGCTGGAACTGTCGGATCTCTCGTATGATATGAGATATCTGCAGACAAAGTGTCATGATTTATTAGTCTGCCCACACAATATCAATCAAAGATAATAAAGCTACACAAAAATGAATTCGTCTTTTAATCCCTGAGCAAATTATACAGGATATGACATAATTTCTTACCATTCTCATCTTTGAGAAGTTAACCAGACCTTCCTCTGTGAAGTTTGGTGTTCCCTCTTCGATAAATGCGAGGTCTGTCAAGTACATACCCAGATATGGAACACAAGGTGGATTACAGCTGCAGAAAGACAGAAATGAGGTCAAAAACAAGTCATAAGTTATGTAATAATAATGTAGGTGTTTTGAAATGTATCAGTAGCTCACTTTTTTAGAGTTTCCCTCAGGTTTTTAAACCTTCCCTCAGATGACACAGTCTTTTGAAGTTTGTCCATTAGTACTTTAGTCTGTTTGAAGAGACACAACAGCGGTGAATAATTTATGACTTTCCATACCGATATAATCTACTACATAAAACATTACAGCACAGTATTCAGTCCGCATCTCTCACCTGTTTGCACACTTTAGCCCATGTCTTCTTTAGCCTGTAGATGGCGCTCCGGTTCAGGGCAGATGTGATCTCCAAGACACCATTATAATTGTTGAGACAGCGGCAAATATCAGCCACTGCTACCCATTTTTCAATAGAGCTGGCTCTAGAGCCCACATCTGTGTGGCTCATGATCTGTGAGGCCACGAGATTACTCATCTACACAGAGAAAGAGAGAGATATTTTTATGAACAGGGTCACGCTTTTTTACTTCAGTATCCTAAGAGGGTAGCAGACAGATATTTACATATAATATACTCACATCATTGAAGTGCTGACTTGTCTTCATGATATATGGAGTTCTCTCTGTCTTGTCTGTCTTCATCCATCCTTGGCCCAGGAACTCCCTACAGCAAGAACACAGTCAGTGTATTGTGATAGATGTGCATCTGCAGAGGCTTCTTCTCTCATGAACACACAAGCTTTTTTGAAGCCCATAATGAGTATGTTCAGTAAGGCGGACAGCGATTTGTTCATTATTCTCTGGTGTCTTTGAGGCTTGAGGTCTGCATCTCTCTGTACTGTGTTGATGCTCTACTCACTCGTAGGGAATGCTCCGGAAGACAATGTGATCGAGAAGAGTGATTTGTTCAGCTAGCTCCATCGCTGAC
>NW_015515247.1:4886-5445 GCF_001515645.1 Sinocyclocheilus grahami | reverse complement strand
TTTTTTCGTTTAGGTGTGAATGGCATGTGTGAGAAGATGTTGGGGTGTGGTGTGTGTCATGTTGAGTGTGAGCTGTGACCCCGTGACGTTTCACACTTAGAGCAACACTCTCTGGTCATATGTATTTTCCTGTGTTAAACTCATAATTGACCACTGTCCCATAGCGGTGCTGATGTCAACAGAACTAGTGTATCATGTGCAACTAACAGCTAACCTTTTTGTTAGCTATTTTTTTCTTATGTTCCATATTTGTGTTGCTTGTACCTCGTAGTTGATCTGTCATCCATACTGACCAGGCCCCACGGTTCGGCACGCATGTGATTCACGGATTAGTTGCAAAGTTTAACCATCATAAACTGATGCATGTGGTTCTATGTCTTGCTAATTTAAACATTCAAGTGATTTTAAACCATTCAAGCACAAGAAGAGGTACTTTGGTGAGTACCATCAATTTGGTACTCACATGGTTTTCTGTGTGCACACACTTCAGACAATGCGAGAACACAGCATTCAGTTCTCTTTCACAAAAATCTGCATGTGCTCATCATTGAAATCACTT
>NW_015515247.1:0-714 GCF_001515645.1 Sinocyclocheilus grahami | reverse complement strand
TGCACAATTGGTGGCTGACTAAATACTTTTTTTTCCCACTGTATACAAAAAAACAAGTAGTTTGAGATGGAAGGCAGGCATTCTTGATTATGTCATTTACAATTTTAAGCTTTTACAATGCTACACAGGTACAGGAGGACACCGCTGAGCTCTTTTGGCATGGTTCTTGTTTTATTTATAGCAACAGTTACTTCCGATTGATTGATTGATTGGTTTTCAGAATTTCTCCCAAGGATGATCTCTTTTTCAAGTTGTTGGAACACATGTTAGGGCTGATATAAAAGCCCCTATGGTTTCCTACATTATGGGGACCAAATATACCAAAATTGTATTGTTCCCATGAGGAAATAAGCTTACAAATCAAATACTTTTTTATTTTTATTTTATTCCAGTAGCAGAAAATTTTCTATGAGGGGTAGGTTTAGGGGTAGGGTAAGTGGATAGAAAATACAGTTTGTACAGTATTAAAATCATTACGTCTATTCTTGTGTGTGTTCACCATCTGTTAGCCATAAATGAATGTGATATAATGGCAGCCATTATAGCCTCCTCTGCAGTCATCAGTGTTTCAATCCATTTGGTCTCTCTGTCTGCAGTATACAGAGGAGTTTGTGAGTGGGCTGCAGACTCAGTTGGAACAGTCTCGTCTACAGGAGGCAGAATTACTCAGTGCTCTGAAAGAAATGCAGGACAAAGTGCTCGATCTGGAAAAGG
>NW_015515246.1:5086-5445 GCF_001515645.1 Sinocyclocheilus grahami | reverse complement strand
TTTTTTTTTTAGTCTTCAGCATCCCATGATACCCTCTGCTATCATTTTAGATACGGGCGTCTGCTCGATCAAGTTACCAGGAGATAGCAAGAATGGATTTACAAAAGATGTGGAAACGCAATGATTTTCTTGACGTTCAGTTCTGTTAGTGGTTTATGGAACATCTGCATTGTTCCACAGATGTTGACAGAATACCTTAATAAAATATGCAATAAAAGCATGAGAGGTGTTGTCATGATGATGAGCACACGTTTTATTTTCTCTCAGCTGTACATGTGAATCAGCACTCAAAGCGGGTTTTTTTCCCCAGCAAGTCTGCATATTAGAATGATTTCTGAAGGATCATGTGACACTGAAGA
>NW_015515246.1:3505-4941 GCF_001515645.1 Sinocyclocheilus grahami | reverse complement strand
TCAAATAAATGCAGCCTTGGTGAGCAGAAGAGACATCTTTCAAAAGCATTCCAAAAATCTTACCAACTCCAAACTTTTGAACAGTATTAATATTTTGCAAAAATAAGCATCATAAAAGCATCATAAACATAGTCCATATGAGTTTTGCACTGACATCCTCCCTAGTTCCCATAGGCGTGTTGGTGAGTGATATGATCTATTTTTGCATTACTGAAATGTTTTTGCTCCAGTTCTCATTCATTGTAATTGTAAGGAAAAGAGTGACAGAATCTCATGACAAAATTTTTACATTTATGAACTATTCCTTTAATAGACATCTCAAACAAAGTTGCTAGACACATTAAATGCGAACTTGAAATCTGACACATAATCATTTAATTTCTGAAAAATCCCATCCCTAATTTTAAAACCGAGGAGCTGGTTAAACTCTGAAATGGTGATCTTTAGAGCAAGCACTTGCGTGCAAACAGCAAATCTTAGAGAGCGTTTTAGGAACAGGCTATGAGGAGAGAAGGCCTTTGGTGCGGCGGTGAGCTCAGCCTCGAGACATGTGTCCAACAGAGCCGTCAGGGAAGTGGAACAGACGCAGAGATAATGACCAGCCAGACTCCATCTCTCTCTCATCTTAACTCTTTGACAACCTTTATCCAAGTGTCTTCTGCATAAACCGTTCTGACTCCCCCGAGATCACAGGCTTCTGTAAGTATGTGCTAACTACAGTGTTTCCTGCACTGCCTTTCTACGGTAAAAGAAGTATTTTTCCAGAAATGTGAGCTCGAGTTATAATGAGGTATCACATGTATCATGAAACAAAGCCATGATGTGACTTTCTATTGCATGTTATGTGTCTCTATTGTCTTTACTAGTTGCACTCAAAAACAAACATATGGTGTGAGCAGTGTAGACTGTTTCAGACTACAGTGATTCTTATGAGGTAATTCTATTATTTTGAGGTAATATATATATATTTCTCTTTTTCTTTCTTTTTTTGATGCTTTTATTTAATTAGCTGATGATGAAGAACAAAAAATCAACACTTTTGGTCTGTTTCTCTTGTTTTAAGTTTGGCTTATTGAATGGATCATCTGTTTGTTCTGGTTACTTCCTGGTCTCCCCAATAATGGAAGTTGCATCTTTGCAAAATCTCTTTACAGGCTCTTGCATGTACCAGCAGCCAAGATTCCTTTCCAGAGCATGATAGCAAGCTGCACGTTTAAGGGCTGTGGAGTGTGACGTTTAACTTAAGCATATCTGAATGTGTAGCACGTCCTTCGCTTTAAAGGGGTCATATTCTGCACTTTTGTAGCATTTTAGTCCTTTCCCCTAAAGTCCATTGTAACGTTTCTTGTCCGCTGTAAAGTTTATTGCACCAGAACAGTTGTGATTTAGCATTAGACTGTTTTTGCTACTGTACCTTTAAGAATTTTCAATAAAAG